>NC_136486.1:55694248-55781748 GCF_053919585.1 Euprymna scolopes | reverse complement strand
TATATATATATATATATATATATATATATATATATATATATATATTAGATGTATCTGACCTTGCCCTGTATAGACCATAACGTTAGATCTGTTTGAAAAACATAGTTAGAAAACATACATATGCATGCCACTAGTTTGTTTCTCTTTTTCAGAATATAATCATTTCTGTAGGGAAAACAATGCCATATCTGAGATCGAAAACAAGACTTACAGATAGCGTGTAAATTACGTTCATCAGCAGGCGATCTTGAAACAATTGGAAACGTGTTTTCATACTTATTTATTTTTAACATAACTTATGATGGCATGTGAACGATTCGCCTATGCACCGTCGTGCAGCAGTTGAAAACCAGATAAAAGAAAAAGTTAGTGTTCCAAAATACACCCTATTACGGAGTGCAAATCGCTGCAATATATCCTAATGAAAAATAAATATACACGTTCTGAGTTGTATGTCCTGAGATATAGATACATTTCTAAATTTTAAACAATTGGGTACACTTTCGAAATAAATAGAAGAAAGGTTTATAATGGTCTGCAGAATACACTACATAAGGCTATAAATTTCAGAATTACCATTCGCACAGCCGTTAGATTTTTACTGCAACTTTTCCGACGGTGCGTGTCGAGGACTTGTGCTGTAAATGTCTTGGTGATAGCGGAACAATTTGCGATGTATTGTCTCCATAATAGACTTGTAATTGTAACGACTCTATGTAAAAGTCATCTGCGATAGTTTATCCACATTAGGTATTCACGGTCATAATGTAGCTAGTATCGCTATTGTCTTCGTTTCCTGTATCATTGTTAAATCATCGAACACATTAACTATTATTCGCCTTCATATTAGTTTTTATTCGATAATGTGAGGCAGGATATTTTCCAGTAATGAGATGTTCAGTTATTGATTGAAAAGATGTGTCTTCAAAGTGTTCGAAGACGAGGCCATATTAGCAGGGAATCCCGATGTTGCCTGGAATTATGTACTCTTTCACTATGATTATAACACCAGCTTCTATTGCTTCCAGTCTTTTTCTCTAATATAGTTGAGAGGGGCCTGAAATGATGTAGAACTCTTAGAATTTGAATCGCATAAATAAGATTTAAATTTCATCCAATCGAAGAGTGAAAATAGACTTGTTTTAGAGTGTTCAGCTCATATACTTTGTTTATTTTTACTGGAACTTTTTTCAGATAATCCTTTTCTGTACCAAAAGAAAAATGGCCACACTATTTTCACCCATTTCCAATTTAAAAATTTTTCCTGATATTTTAACGTTTCAATATGAGCAAATATTGACGGGCCGTATCTGACAAGCGGAATAGATTTTTTTAAAACCTCTGCTTTATACAGTTCCATAGTGTCAAACGCCTCTCCTCCGACGGTAGAAGAGGTGGTGCTATTAAACATATCGTGTACATCTAGTTTTCATCAATATACATGATCATCTCATCTCTTACGTTAATGGTGAATGATCTGACGAACATCAAGCACTTGTACACAAACGCCGCAAATACTCTCGACAAACCCGACAAGCAGCTAAATCGCACCCCTACACAGTGGAGATCCCTAGATGTAGGAGAGTTTTCTACTCCAGTAGTTTCTTTCCCAGAACCGCTAGACTTTGTAATTCCATTCCGGCTCCCGACTTCCCCAACTTTACTGACATGCAGAAGTTCAAGTGTAACGTGAACCGGCATCTTACTGCCCAACACCTTACATAGTACCCCAGTAGCTTATGCCCATGATAGTAGCCGCCTACATCAAAGTGTCAATGTGCCTTGTTTGGGCTGAAAATATAATAAAAAAGTGATTGGATTTCCCTGTGACCTAAGGTTTTTTTTTTTTGTTTAAACACCTTAGTAAATGTCATATATATATATATATATATATATATATATATATATATATATATATATATATATATATATATATATTATTCCTTAATTAGAATTTTTTATTTTGAGATGAGAATTTTTATGTTAATTTTTATTTTTATTTCGGACTATTAGTCTCATCTTTATTAGTTGTTGTTTTTTTAAATCTTTTTATTGGTTCACAACGTCTGAAGATAGCGGTTTCAATCCCACCCAAAGCGTGCCAGAGGTAATTGGTCAAAAATGTGGTGAGATGACAACAACTACGGATGGCAGTGATGGCTGCGAATGCAGTTAGGAGATTCGAAGTTCCTATCCGTCGCGGTTACCACCTGACGAAGGCCAGAGGAAGTTGGCCGAAACGTTGTGAACCAATAAAAAGATTTAAAAAAACAACAACTAATAAAGATGAGACTAATAGTCCGAAATAAAAATAAAAATTAACATAAAAATGCTCATCTCAAAATAAAAAATTCCAATTAAGGAATAATATATATATATAAAATATTGTACTTGCTTGACATTTATAACATACATATATTTCGGTATATTGTTTTCTTTCTTTCTTCTAATTCTTTTTTCTTCTTTCTCGCCATGTTGTAAAGTTGGAGAGAAAAACAACGTCTGTTTATAAAGAGCCGCGCGTTGTATATCAGCGGTTGTATTTGGAAATGTTGGAACAGTGCGTAGACAATGCAAGAATAACGTCAAGCGTATAACATTAGCTACTTTTTAAGTACACCTATTGAATACACAATCTCAATTCATAATTCAACATTTATGCAATGTGACAAGTGCGCTCCACCCATTATATTATTACAAAGTGTGTGTTACTATATAGTTAAACTAGCCAAAAGAGTATATACCTATCCACATATAGTATTCATAAAAGACTATGTAGATTACCTTGGTTATACGAAATTTAAAATTTATTCAATTACATATAATCTTTCATAAAAAATAAACTACATACACTACTTAATGATGCTGGATTCAAATAAATATCTGGGCAGAATACAAAAGTCCTTTTTTTAGCAAATAATATTGAAAGGTTTGTTTTTGATTGTTATTTAAATATAATCAGTTATAATAGTGTAGTGTGTTATTTAAATATTTCTTAGAAACACGTGTGATTTCGCCCTGTATTATTTGGGAATATAAACAAAAGTGCGTGTCCAGAAACGTTTCGACAAAATTTAGACCATCAAGTACTAAATGTCTTAGAAGTATCATGCGGCATTCTCTTGTGCGCAGTAAATAAATTTTAATTTCATCAAGATGAACATCTTCTAATATTACTATACGCAGAGGATCTTGAATGATTTTTACATACATCCTCACAACCATTCGGTCGCAATCATATAACATGGGGATTTCTTCATAAAGTCTCTATATCTGCAGATCCGTTATATATTTTTTTTGATCACGCTATTACCTATTAGGCACTTTAACTTTTCTACTCAAAAAGAGAAAATCCCCTTCAGTTACAGGTTAACTTTTGAAAGCGATCTGAACTTCATTGTTTACCGTTCTCATTTAATAAAATATCTCATTAGCAGATTGTTATTCAGCCAAATTATTACATTAAAAATCTGGTATTTTCTGTTATGCTTATTTATTTAATAATGTATGTTTCGCACAACAACAGCTTACTCTCTCATAATATTTGAACGTTATCTTCTTTTTGTTTTTCTCACAAACTACCGATTTAGACCGATATACAAAAAAAAAAAAAAATAGGCAATGCTATTCAATTAACTAGACGGATATCATGCAATCTATAATATAAACGTCATCAGTCTGTTTTAATATATGTATGTATGTATGCATGTATGTTTTAAACTGTCGACGGAGGCGACAGATTTTTACGAGATTGGTATCGTTTTGAAGCTCGACCCGTCCAATAACAAATAACGAAAATTTGCCTAAAAAACATTAATGACTAAACTCTCAAGCGGGCACTTTTCTACAGGGAGGGTTCGCTTTTTCGCTGATAATTTCGAAAGTTATTTCCTCTTTTCTCTTGCTTAGCCTTAATTTAACTCTTAGCTACTTGAAGTTAGGCGATGTACGCAACGACGAAGATGCCACGATTTTATTTTACGTTCTTTTCCTTCTTCGCTATACGAGTACGAGCTTGCCTGCCTAGTAACCCCTTTTTTCTCAATACACATATCCAAACACCCGGGAAACTCCGGGTGCCCAGACTAGTCATTTTATAAAAAAGAACTGTCAACTGCATTTGCCGACATATATTATCCATTCTTTGTATTGTTTTCTTACTTGTTTTCATATGTGTGAACTGATGTGACCTCCTACCTATTCAGGAGTACATTGCTGAACCTCGGAGTTTCTTCTGTAGGACAGAATTTTTGTAAGAATGGCACTGAGTATGAGAACAGTAGTGAGAATGATACAAATTATAAATCCTTACATAAAAAAAAAATCGAGAAATTAACAAGATATATTTTAAGAAACTGTAGTGCCCCCAACAACATAGCGGGTCTCAAACTATAACAATATCAGTGTACAGCATCAGTGTATGTGAGAGACAGTGTAAGTTAATTGCCTGAAATCTGCGCATTTTTGTTGGGGTTGTGACTATTGTATGTGAAGTCGTGATGATGATGATGATGATGATGATGATTGGGGTTGTGGTGGTGGTGGTGATAATGACGATGACGATGCCTATGATGATGAGGATGATGAGGATGATGATGATACTGATGATGATGCTGATGATGGTGATGATGATGATTCGAAAATTACTAAAACGATTAACATGCTTTCCTAATAGTACATATTTGTATCATTTTCTGAACAATGTAATCACCATGGAGTGAATTGTGCGCAGAGGCCTAGTTGAAATACACACAGTTGTGTATAAATTATAAACCTAGCACAGCTTAAGTAGATCAATTGTAAATGTGATACATACAATATAATCCTTGCGAATAAATAAATATTGTCGGTGAGTCATGAAGATAAATGGGAAAATGTTTGGTCCGATGAATAAGATTGTATTATCGAACTATAAAATGCGCTCGGATGTAAACGTTTCCTCTTGGGAGTGGGAGAGGAACAATATTGACACTATTATTGAAGATGGTTTGTGAGCCTTAAACTGATGGCTGTCAGATTGTTATAGCCATTATGAACGGCTGGACGGTTAGACAAACACTGCGTTTTGATTGGCGAAATGACGGGATCCGTATGCATACACACCACAAATATGACTCAGTGTTATTATTTGAATTTGTTTCTAGTGAAAATTGATTGGTCTTTTAAACCGTTATTGCGGTTCTTTGCACGTTAGAGATGTAAACTCCCATCGACAGCACATTTCCCATAATTTTATTCAGCTTACATATATAGTACGTATTTTCTACAGCATTTTATGATATAAACATGTTAGTTAAACATTCGCTAAGTTTTACATTGTTCAGGTGTATCTATAAAAACAGAAAAACAACGTGTGTGCGTGTAATCTGTATATAAATATTTTACCGACAAAATTTAATACTGCGTACATAACTCTAAAGTAAAAAAGAAATAGACACCATACACTAAGAATGGTTTATGACGAGTAAAAAGTTCGTTTGCATAGATTAATATTACAACCATATATGAGCAAGATGAAATGCCACTGTTCATTTTAATCTGCCGACATATTTTTTAACTTCTTACTGCGCATGCCCAAATTCAATATATTTCTACAATCCATTTTATATTCAATCATTCTTACATGTCGCTCTATAGCTAAATTTGTAGCCACCTTTCGTAGTTTCCTAATAAATTGAAACTTATCAATAAAAAATAGAACGTTTAAGGATATATCTGGATTATCGGCTCAAATACATTAGTTTTAATTAAACTTATTTGGCAAAAATAAAAATAAAAAATGTTTCTTCGATTGCCCCGTAAAGGAAATTGTAATAGAAGATTTTAGAGAATAGATACTAACCCATCATTTGTCAAACGTTTTCTTGGGGTGTAGATTTGTTTGTGCATGTATAACCTCAGTTAAACATCCTTTCCGAAATCCAAAGATTCTGATTAGGAAAGCTGCGCTCATTTAATTTAATCGATATCGCATCTGAAATAGTTTTTTTGTAGTGTCCGAATTGACATATTTCTAATGCAGATACATTATGTGGTCTATTGATAATATGCTAAGCACAACTAAATTAACCATGTAGCAATCACAGCCCCGGGGAGAAATGTAATGTTTTTGAAGTTGTAGTTCATGGAGAAGTATCCGCACTACGCGATTTGCTAGTCTTTTACAGTGGCCTGCCATAGAAAACATACATAAAATAAAACTTATTTTCAAAAATACTTAGATATGTAGTGTTATGATATATATTACATAGAATAACACTTATTTTAAAAAAATACATAGATATGTAGTGTTATGAAAATATTGGGATTGCTAATGGAAGTGAACCACTGGTAATTAGTTAGCTTTAGAGTGGATTATGAGAAGTACACATTGATATAGGATGCGAAGTCGATTATGCTGTAGACTACAGGAAAAGTAAATCGATATATATATATATATATATATATATACACACACACACATATATATATATATATATTCTTATAAATGATACTCTTCGTGTTTCTTCTAAAGTATGCCATCATATATATGAATTAGTTTTGAGTTTTGATTGAAAAAAAAAAAATCATCATTTTAGCTGGTCGAAGGCAGATTTTATAAAATTAGAAACAAAGTGATTACTAATCCATTCCGTGCAACTGGGTACTCCCTATCTGCAAATGAATTATCACGAACGCTATCTTTTATCTTATAAACCATTCTAATCTATGGCCTAATATATGTGGAACATCCCGTTTTTAAATGAATGTTTACACATGTTTATATTATATTAACAAAAAGGATGTAATTATTGAATGAAAGTCAAATCTTTAAATTACTCATCGTTATATTTTCACGTTTATTATCCCCATCAAGGCATAATGCCACTTTGAATAAGCAGCTGCAATTTCTGACCATACCGACAACGATATTATGTAAGGAGTTGATCAGAGGGATACGTGTTCATATTACATTTAAAATTGTACATTTTAGTAAAGTCACGGAAACAGGAGACCGAACATGAATTCTAACATCTGGCAGTTCTAATGAGAAATATTGTCGCTCTCGGTTTCTCTAAGATGAAGGGTGAGTTTTATCATTTTGTTAAACAGACTTTTAGTAGAAACCCTCCCAAAAATATACACCCTTTACACCCAGGTTACAACATGCCATAGTCGGGGTAAAAAAAATATAAAATATGAGTCACAATACTTAAAGAAAATGCCCATTCAATGTTACATCTCTGGCGTGTAGAATGTCAGCCAGATTTAACCTCATTTCGAAACTAGCATTTTCATTTATGGTTAGATACTCAATCAGCAGCAGGAGCAAGCAGGAAGAACTAGCTATTGATAATATTCACTTACTACGGTTGACGGAAGACGAAGTAACACAGACCTGATAGGCATCAGTCTTTAGAAGATGAATAGACTGATCGCAGCAAAGATTAATGTAATCAGGGCACAACCCTGGCCTACATACTCGGCTGCCTCGGCAGATTATAGCATGCCAAAGACGCTGATCACACCAAGATTTATAAAGGGAATGACGGCTGATAAATGGAAATAGATCAGTGGCGGACAATATTTTCTTAATGTCGTCCGCTTTTTTCGCTATTTCCAAGACGCGTTTAATGTAAAATACTCACACGGTTTTCATTATTTTGAATCCATTGGATCGTATTTAAAGCCCAGAGATTTATGGGATTACACACGTCTGATTATAATATACCAGTTTTAACAATGAAAGTTGTATTTTTTTTGTAATTAGCACAATGAGTACATTAAAAAAAGATGATTTTATTCGCAAAATGAATACATTAAAAATAGATCATTTAAAAAAAATACTTTACAGAAATTGTTTTTTTTTTTAAATTTTAAAAGAAATAACTGATTGCAAGCATGTGTATATAATAGCTGACTATTAATAGCAATTATTAAGACAACATATGAAGTAAAAAGTACAATAGAAATAGAAAGCATATTAAAGTTGGCATATCGATTGCCATTATATTACCCAAAAAGTTGCTGCGACCTTGTTTGGCTGTGGTAATTGTTATATATATATATATATATATATATATATATATATATATATATATATATATATATATATATTTATATATATATATATTTATATATATATATATATCTATATATACATACATATATATACATATATACGTACATATATACATATATGTGCACATATATATATATATATATATATATATATATATATATATATATATATGTGTAACAATTACCAATAACAATTATTAAAGTTGGCATACCGATTGCCATTATATTACCCAAAAAGTGCCGTAATATATATATATATATATATATATGTATATATATATATATATATATATATATATATATATATATATATATATATATATATATATATATATATATATATATATATATATATATACCAATTACCAGAGCCAAACAACGTCGCAGCAACAAGAGTCATGAGAGTCAACGGACCGGCAGTCCAAGATTCGGTCCGTTGACTGTTATCGCTGCTGTGGGTTGCGATGTTATTTGGCTGTGTAAATTATCATATAATCGCTCACATTCTGAATATATATATATATATATATATATATATATATATATATATATATATATATATATATATATATATATAAATTACAATAAGTTTACCAAGGTAATTAAAATGGTAAACTTAAAATATATTATAAATATTAAAGAGTTAATATTTACAAGTAAAGTAATCTCAACCAGATGTTAAAGCTCAATAAAACCGAAAAGGTAATAGAGCTTATAATATGAACAAATGATTAATATAACATGTTAAAAGACATCTTGAAAAAGAGTTAAAACATATTTAATTTTAAAAAAGGAAGCACAAGATAAGTGGATAGTCCTTAATCCGCGGAGTTTCGAAGAAATACTATCCTTCTCATCAGAGGGCAGGAATTAGCCAAATGCGGGATTGGATTTTACATATAAAAGTATTTAGTGAAACTACAAGTAAGTCACAGGTCTTACTTGGTTACAAAAAGGGTGAGGTAAGGGGAATAGGAGGTAAAAGAAAAATGATAAAAAGATTTCACATGAATGGATAGTCCGGTGAAGGGTAAAAAATCCAAGAATGGTAAAATCAAAAACGGTCGAATTTAAAATTTCCAATCCAATGGGTAAATCCCAAAATGTCCCAAATGATTATCATTGATAATCTAATAGTTTTTCTTTTCTTTTTCATGTATCACGAACAGTTAACATAAGTGGATGCGGGTGTGGAATAAAGGAAGTCTAAGATGCAGTAATCCTGTAAGTTAATCGATTTTTCTTCTCTCCCACACAAGCTAGTTTTGTTTGGGTTATGCAAAAATACGACGGTGGCGAATTTTCTTTACAACTTAGGAGCGAGATCTATTAACAGCAGAATCTCGATCTAGATGTGGTCTTAACTGTTCTCAACTTGCCTGGACTCGCAACTGTCATCAAACTTCTCATCTCCCTACGCCCTTCTTACGCCTGACATAAAATCGCTCTTACATAAGCTCTTATATCGGTAGCTAAGTAGAAGAGTTAAGCTTCTCCGAATCCTAACCGGCAAATTAGGGGTTTCTACGACACATTACCTCTCTTCCAAATTGGCGGCATACATACTTCAATCGAATTTGTTCCCACGCCACGGCTATTCCTAGTGATCGCCCCTCGGGTCAAATACATTTTCTTAAGTTTAGCCAAAGCAAACGAAATCAAAAAGCAATCTATAAATGTCCTAGATTGCGCACAAAATTTAGCTCTATTTTAACTGATATTAATGTAAAATTCGACCACCACATGAGGTGGGTTATAATATTGAACACGTATGAATTCATGGACACTTATAAATATTGCTTGTATATATATATATATATATATATATATATATATATATATATACATATATATATATATATATATATATATATATATAATACAACACCTAATATGTTTTATCTCTCTATTCAAATACACACACACACACACACACACACATATATATATATATATATATATACATATATATATATATATATATATATATATTATGATTTCGACAGCCAATCACCGTCGCAGCCCACAAGAGCCATAAGAGTCAACGAACCGGAAGTCCATATATATATATATATATATATATATATATATATATATATATATATATATATATAGGTTTTAATATCGTATTTATCGTTGAGAATATTAAATTAGTTAAGTGCTTCATTTCGCAGATGCATATTAAATCAATGTCGATTTGAAAATATTTCCGAAAGTAACATATGAAAGCGCCAATAGAAGCATCTATCAATATTAAATGCAAAGTGAAATCCGCTTACAATAAGTGAAATTATAATTAATAAAAGGCTCTCTACGAAATTATTAGATGAATCAAATCCAATAATTCAGGTAAGGATTGAATGGATATCTCTCCTACGTTACATTTATCTATGATATATAATTTTTTACATGAATAGTCGTTATTCACATATGCAAAATATCCGATGGAACACTTATGTAGAATCACGAATATCTTTGAAAGTATTTGAAACGCCTATTTAAATATGTCAGGATACATCTACATTCGATACAAGTATTTAATCACATAAGCACATATATACTCGCTAAATATGTGTCTTACAAGGAGTAAGTTTACTACAACCAGTTTCGCAATGATTTATATTGAAATGAGGATTTAAGTTTTATTAATTCCGTTGATTACGGGCGTATTTATGTGCACAAATATATCAGGTGTAATAGCCGTTGTCAATTTAGATGTAAGAAACAAAGGTACGTCTTGTATTGTCAGTAAAATATAAAGAATATATTAATGCATTTATTTTAGAAAGTGATTATCACCTTTATCCTCACAAAAACTAACATCCTTAATTGGTAAATATGATAACTGATTTGCTAACGACAATGACAAGGCAGCCTGTAAGAACGGTTATTTTTCTGATCATGTTTTCTTTGCGGTGAGATATGCTTACTCGTGTATGAGATTGGTCGATGATCGTTAAATAATACGCAAGCTGGAAGTGAAATACTAGACATATGTCTGCAATTGTCTACCTTTTTATTTGACAATTTGAACCTTATATTTTAACTTTTAGATAATTCAGTACGTAAAACAAACTTTTTTTTTACTCGGAAACAGCACTGATGGCCAGGAACTGTACTTTTCTAAACATTTAATAAGACAAATTGCTCATTATTCATACATATAAACTTTGAAATTTACAAAGGAAGTTATCGAGGCAAAATATAAAAATATGAATAAAAGTCATGGGTATATTATGTATATATATATATATATATATATATATATATATATATATATATATATATATATATATATATACATATATTATAAAAACTAAATAAGATATGTGTTACATTGCAAGCTTTAAAGCCAAATAGCTGCAACGAGAATTTTTTTTTTGTGCCTTTATAAAATAAACAAATGTCTATTTTTAAAGAGACATATTTCGGAAATATACACTCCTGTTTCAATTTCTCTCTCTCTCTCTTTCTCTCTCTCTCTCTCTATATATATATATATATATATATATATATATATATATATATTTATCTTTTCTTCGAAGAATAACTCAACGCCTTTTAATGTATAACCTACCCGAAGATATATATATATATATATATATATATATATATATATATGCATATATATATATATATATATATATATATATATATATATATATATATATATACATATTCATATCTTTATCTACAGAGTTTTGAACAATAAGATAATTAACATATGTTTCAAACAAACAACCCAATTAGAAATTGGCCTCGGCGAATATTGATCATTTGATTTTACTTTTTAGAAATGAACGTGGTGACGCGAATCAAGATTCTTGCACTTCGCATACATCTGCAGATTCACTGCACACATTCATTTACTCGTTAATTTGTAAGGAAATCAATCATATTCCGGGGGAAAATCCATTCTTTATCATATCGGGGACGTACGTGTGGCAACATCAGCAGTTGTGTGTAAATAACCGAGCCCTGTGCGAGGTGTAATATATTATATAAAAATATAATACCCTGGCCGAAAGTAATAAGAGAGCTGTGTTACACAGGTGTTCCAGACCGAGGGAAACATAATCGGACAAATATAGAGTATCTAGTCTTCTAAGCGGTAAAGTCTTATTGAGCAATACGAGAAGACCTTTGAGCAAAAGGGGCGACATTATTTTTGGAAAGTACCTGTAAATAAATGTTATTGCTTAAACAAAACAAAAAAAAACAGTCAAATTCTTTCCTCGTTTGTCTCGTTGTGACTGCCTGCATACAACGTGTTAGTCTCGAGTGTTGATATGTAATAAATACGTTACGGATTTGTCAGAGAATTACCTATTCTTAGAGTAGGACAAATGTGTTCATGATGCTCTTAGAAATGATCTGCCGTAAAATAATTTAATGGCGTGAAATGAAGGTTCCAGTAGAACAATTGCTTTTAAGTAGACAACCCAAAATGTAAAGCAGATATGCACGTAATGCAAAACACCGGAATAAAATAACTTCATCTACGAGAATTAATACGTACTAAATATTAGTATATTCACAAAATACTACTTTATATAATTTTATTACATTTAAGGTTTAAATAAAATTATGTACTTCTATATCTACTATTATATGCGACTATTTTTTCTGTGTGTCTGTAAGTTCGTTTCCTATCGACTCGAAAACGGCCGGATCGATGCTTATAAAATTTCACACGAAAGTACATTATGTGTCTGCCAAACGAAATGTAACTATGTAGTCTTTTCTAAGGCGAAAATTTTATCGTTCAACCCTTTAATCCTGAAACACTTGGCAATATGTAGCTATAAAAAGCAGCCCATTTCCTTACTTGAAATCCTAACTTCTATGTTTTCTCTAACTTGCCCCCAAATCTAATTGACTGACTTGCTTGATTTTTTTTTCAGTTGCAACATAAAATAATACTTCACGAACAAAAGCTATTGTCCGCTTACCATTTCTTTGCTCACGTGTGCATTTTTTTTAAATCCACCATTTTATTTACAACGACAATTTAAAACAAATAACAGTAAAGGGTATTGATCGTTATAATGGGAGTAGTTTTCTTAAAACAAAACAAAAGTAATGGTTGCCATATTAGGATTCTTAAACTGACCATGCCAAACCAAATTAAAACACACACACACACACAAATACTAGTAGAGGATTTTCTTTGAGAGCCACTGGCAAACGGTCACAGGAAATTCAACCAGCCGCTACTCCTTTAGTGGCAGGGCTTACATGTATATATATATATATATATATATATATATATATATATATATATATATATATTTGTGTGCGTGTGTGGGAGGGTTTGAACACTCCTTATAAACACGTTATATTCATGACTTTCTCTTTTGAATTCTTATAAGTCTGTATATATAAGTAGCCTCGCGAAGCCAGATGGGAGATAACCGCATAAGAAAAACTAAAGGTGGTCTAGAGGACACTACACATACAAATGTAGAGAATTTTAGGCATATTTTATTGGTTTTAAAATATAGGTTCGTGTTTACCAAGTATTAGGAAATTATAACGGTAGAATAGTATTATAACCTTCAACAAGCTTGAACATTTTGCCGTAGATTCGTTTCCTGAAACCAAAAATATAAACATTTGAATATTTAACTTGGCGACTAGTATATATATATATATATATATATATATATATATATATATATATATATATATATATATATATATATATGTGTGTGTGTGTGTGTATGTATATATATATATATATATATATATATATATATATATATATATATCAGGTCATGTCATATTCTACTGGTAACATGTAACCCAGTACTACCTGCCTCATTGTCGGGTAATCGGCGACTAAACTGGTTTCGTAAGGAGCGTGGCTAGCCTAAGTGAAGGATTAATAACAAGACCTTCCAAAGGGCGAATTAACCCTCTTTCTGTTTCAACGGCCAACTAGCACCGTGCGTGTTTGTGTGTATGTATGTGTGTTGGGGTGGAGACGGCTCCCGTAAGCCATGGTGAAGGCAACCTTTCTAGGAGAAGCAAGTCTGATTTAAAACACCATAAAGCGGGAGACCAGTACCCGCATTAAGCTGCTCATCAGTTTAACTTGGTGCTGGCTATCTTGCCCAAGCTTGTTTCTGGATCTCAACATTTTTAACAGAGAGAGAGAGAGAGAGAGAGAGAGAGAGACTTAGCTGTCGTACAAAGCTAACACTCTGTAACATCATCTGTGTATAGATACTCCCTCAGACATTTGTCTATTAAAATGGTCCTGTGGCGATGGAAGTCATTTCTGGGCCCACGTACTTTAAGTGTCGGAGGGAGTGACACTCCTCTGACAAGAAGTTTCAATCATATATATATATATATATATATATATATATATATATATATATATATATATAACTATATATATATATATAACTTATTTTGGAAACTTTATGAATTCAAAATTTCAGTGACTATCAGAATTAAACAAATGAAGGCTTGTTGGAAAGTAAATGACCTGAATTGTGTAGTCGGTTATGTGACATTTGCCTATAAGTTTTCACATTACGTTAATCATGTATCATCCGGAACGTATTTTTGCATTTGTCAGCAATAAAACGTTTCACCTATAGTCATCCTAGTTTCAATTATAGCCATTCCTAGTTTGGCATATTAATTATAAAATATCTGAACTGCATCGAGTAAAGACTAGAATTTCTAAATTTTTCCTCATATGGTTTATTTCTCCCGTTAGATTTTAATACATGGCGGTATATTTCTCAGGCTATAAAGAATCTTGTATACTGGAGATATTTATATTTGTAATATTTCCAAAAGAGGTGAGATAGAACATATGAGGCATATTGTGAATCAAGTCTCCCTTTGCTGTTATTTAGGATCGTTAGAAACCATGGCATCAAGTTTTAGTCTTCTGCAATAAAGGTAAGAGGAATTAGTGTATTGTATATATTAATATTTATATAAGCTCTTTACAAACATTCGTCCAGAATAAATGTTTTCGCATGCTTCATGTCCTTTAAGGGAAATTTCTTTAAATAATGTTCTATCGTTAAAGTGTTATCCAATGGATCTTGAAACAATTGTAACTTACAATGAAATAAACTTTTTGTTGCTACCAATTCCTTTTTAGGAGTATTGGTCTTTTTAATACAGTATATTAATGCTCAATTATGAAATATGATAATTTTGTACCTTACATTTTAAGTCATATCTTTTTGGCTTAAAATTCATTGGTATATGATAATTTGCTGAATTATACGAACCCAGTAAAATTCTGTATATTACAAACAAGTTTCTCTCTCATATATATATATATATATATATATATATATATATATATATATATATATATATATATATATATATATATATATATATATATATAATGCTCCCTATCTTAGGTTGACCATATTAGGAAGTGATATACAAATTAACATTAGGGTCCCAAGCAAGGCTCTTTTTGTAAACAAATTGAGCGTAGGTATTTGGAACATTTCAAAACATTTTTTAATCACTGCCCGCTTAGCAGCAGGCGTATACCACCACAGTTAGAAGCTCCGACTCTCGTTGAAAGATCGGGTTTCGATCCTGGCTTGATGTAGTTGTTTTTCTAGCCGCACTGATGAGCTGTGAAACTGCGAAACAGTACTGTATGGTGATGACTATATATATATATATATATATATATATATATAAAGAAAGAGAGTGAGAGAGGGTGAAAGGTAAATGGTTCTGTCTATTTATCAATCATAGCTAGCAGGAAATTTTACCTTCTGAAAACAATTACAATCTACACATATCTGTGGAAATATTACATTTTCTTGTTCACTATTATAGTACACACGTTAATAAACAGAGGACCTTGTATTTTTATGCAGATGTACCGATTAATAATTCAATTAATATGGCAGAGGAGAAAAGAAGGCTGGAGTTTTCGCTATCGTAAAATTAATCATTATAAATACATTGTTTTCCCCGAGGAAATACAAAACAAGAATTTATTTGGAAAAGAAATAGCAGAAATACGTAAAACAACGTATGATAAAGAAAGAAAAAACAGTCTGATACAGCATTATTGCTATCATTAATTTCGAAGAAACGAAAAAAATATCTGATTAATGTTTTCAATTTTAAATCCGAAGACAAGGCTAAAACGACAAATAATGTTTCGTTTAATTTCTCATCAGAAAAATCCCTTCCTAATTCTAACTGTTATGTTTATACATGCTTTTGTTGCTTTCTGTCAGTGCTTTTATGCCGTCACTTATAATTTTTTCTTCGTATAATATCAGCATTCCTTCTTCTATTATTCATTTCTGTCTTGATTTAACCTCTGGTTACATAATATTTTCTAATAGCAATCAAGCCTATTTAGTTTTAAAGCTATATTTGTTTATGCCATGCATATATAAGCATAAATATTTTAATCTGGTGGTCCATGTAGAAATATCGGAAACGGTTAAGTAAAACGGTTCCTTTCAAAACATGGCCTCCTCATTACTGTGGAGTTTACACAAACCCTCGCCAAACGTTTAGTTGTTGTCTGTGAATACATATAGACTTATGCGTATGGTAGTCGTAATGTTCTGTTAAATGTGCACTAATCGTTGATTAATAGCCATACAAAATAGAGAAACGCGGTTACTGTTATGTGACTCGTGACATGTTTAATGGATACAATTGTGAATTTAAGTGAACAGAGAAATATGATTGAAATGGCTATGTTTTACTTATAAGTAACAGTGATAGTTTCCTTCTATTGCGGTAAGTTAAACTATAAATATTATTATATAGTCCACATTGTTTTAAGGTTTGGGTTATATTTCCTTACAAAATTCTTTTACAAAATAAACTTTTTATAATCTGGTGTCCGTCAGTATTGCTGATGATGAGTTGGAGCCTTAGTGCTTCATCCATCGATGTTGGCGTAGTCTCATTCCCTCGCCACAGGACTTCCCACCATGGCTCCAAACTTGTTTGCGCAGTTTCGATGCAGTATCTTTTGCGCATCAGATAGACACCCTCTGAACCTCAAATTCTCATGTCCAGTGGAACTACCCGCGACGACCGGCGGCAGAGGAGGTAAACCGTCGCCCTATCATGTCCGCTACTACGCCTTTTCTTTCTGAATGAGGTTTCATAGTCTTTCAAGGAAAACTGCAAGGTAGCAGTAAGATTTGAAGTCAGAGTTCCCATCTCTTAGTTTTTGGTTGTAGTAAGGTCCACAAGGCTGTGGTGTTTGATTTTGGAGTTGGTTTCCCTAGTCTTCGCCCAACTAAGAGCACCTAAAAGATAGTGGGGTAGGGGTTGGTAGTGTGCGAGGGCATGCCCACACGTCGGTGGGCCATAACGCAGTACCTCTGGGGTCCCCTTCTACTCCGAGATCTCCTACAAGTTTAGCCTGGGGCCGCAAGGCACCCAGTTACCGTGTGTAGCCAACGTGGAGGCACTGCAGGAGTCTTGATAGTTGAGAGGCTATTACTGGCAGGGGAAACTTATGCATAGCTGCTCACTTTTCACCAAAAGGTTAGCCAGCGAAGGTAGCTGAAGGGAGAAGGCGTGAAAGCATGGACGTAACACTAACTTATACCTAACAGACGAGACACATATTATCCCCCTGCCGGATTAAGAATCCAAACGCACACACACACACACACCCACCCACCCACATACACACACCCACACACACATATATATATATATATATATATATATATATATATATATATATATATATATATATATATATATATACCGCATTTTGTCGGTTTATTACACGATGCAAAAATATTTATATTCTAAAATATCATAAATTTATCCGTCAAAATCTGAAATCAAATGATAACTTTTCATCAAAATGTTGAAAGGAAGTATGGAGAAATAGATTGGATGAAACTACTCTATAGAGATCACTAATGCTAAAAGGCTTATTTACCAATCAGGCAATAGAAGGAAATTACAATTAATCGGCAGATTTTACCTGCCTTTTGTCACACAGATTACGCCCAAATCACACCTTTTTATAGCGAGGTTTGTAAAGTCGTCTGATCTATGCAATTTATACTCGTACCCTAAAATCTTGGAGTTATGACAGAAACATTTTGCTTCAGTATTTCTTATAAACTACGTTGACAAGGCAAATCGTTTTCTGTGTAGAAGAACATGCACTTACTTATTAGTCTAAGCAATGAAATCTAGTGCAGGTTATGCTACAAAGTAATAGAGAATGTAAAATACAGTCCATCTAATAGTGCGTTTCTGCTGGGGGACGGCTGCTAAATGAGGCGACAGAATCATGTGCCTAAATATCTCCACTGGGTGATCTGTAAAACGTAGAATATTGAATTCAGCAACAATTCTGTGGAATATATAACAGAACGCGGAGTTGGAAATATTGAACTCCCTACATCTACGTATTTAGAAAACGCAGACATAGCACTTTACATTGTGATATGTCACAAGAAGAGGAAAAAAAAGCAACTGTAGTAGAATCCATACTCCCAATGGTGTTTGTTTCAACAAAACTTACATGGAAAATAAAAACAATGTAAAGTTCTTATCTATGTTTCTGAAAATAAATCAGTAATTTAAAGAGTAGTTAGACATCAGAAAAACGATTTCAAAAACTACCTGGCAAATATACACGTTGAGTCAAGTGCAAGGAAGATTCAAACAATGTGCCGGTCAGGTCCTTATGAGATATCTCGGTTCGGATATCTGAGTTGCGGATGAATGCTAAGCATCCGGTAAGATGCTCCATCAATAGCTTGAAGAAACAGCTAAGTTTTAAATGCTATGTAACCACCTTACACAATATTTAAGTCATTCAAATAAAGAACCCCTCATTTCATTTTAATTGCACATTATTCTGTATACTACTTGTTATGTCTGTATCAATACAACACGAACGCAGAAAGTAAAGGTAAAACAAATATATTAAGACGAAAAGATAATACATATTTACAAAGGTGAAGTTGTACTGCAGTTGGAAGATTGTCTGACAGAGGGCGTGTTAAAGTCTTTCATGGAGCCACCGGCACATGCATCTTGCCCATCCGGCGTTCGAACACAGCTTTCCGGTCTTGCTGACTTGATACCTTTATCTATATCTTGTTCACCCACGTATGCTAATTAGTGGGCGTCTCCACAACACTATTGATTAATTATATCTACTTATGCATTAAACCGCACTATGTGTCTATATGTGTTTGTCTATGTGTGTTTGTATATGCTGCTTCCCCTATAGCCCCTCAAAGAGACTCGCGAATAGTTTTAAACACATTTTGTATGCGAATTCTTCGATATGTATAGAAAATGAATAATAATTAAAGAAAAAAAAACGATGGAAAAGAGCATTATTATTTTGAGTAAACTTTACACTCTTAAACAACTTAACATAAGAAGTGCATTTCCAAAGTGTTCTCATTGTATAAGTATAGGCACCGCCAAAACTGGGGGGGCAGGTCAGTACTTTTTGACGGACCGTCTTTTTAAAAATCTACCAAAAATCAGGTAATTATCCGATCAATACGAAATTTTCAGCGATTATTAGGAGAAGAATGCACTTTGTAACAGTGTACTTATTTTTCATAAACGATATTTATATATATATTTTTTTTTGCTTACAAAACCCCCCCTTGTTTTGAAGTGGGAACAAATATGCTTAAAATAAACATCTGAAACTGAATAAAACATATTGTGTTGTTTTAAGGGACAGAATTATAAATTTAAAAAAAAAAAAAAAAAAAAATTCGTTTGCATACCTTATTTTGACGTCTGAATATCAGAACTTCGATTGTGTTTAATTATCCCGCTTTTGAGTTTTGAAGTGTGAAATTCGGTGAATATGTTAAGTAAAATAATTAATTTAAGTTAAGCAAAACAAAAAAAAAATTTGTTAATATTTATACGAAAAAAGCCATTTCAAAATTTTTGATAAATAAATTAACAATTTTTTATTAGCGAGCCGAATAATGCATGACCATTATTAAACAGGGCATACTTTGAATAATCGATACCAAAAAAAAAAATTCGATAAATATTGTGCCCTTTGTGTTAAAAATAGCATCATTTTTATCGATCTCGTTTGAAAACGTTTGCCGCCTTTCGACTACGGTGGACCAAACGCGCTGAAATAATTTTTTTTTATTCTGCTTTAAATTGCCCCCCCCATTTTGGGGAGCCTGGCCCCCACACACATACACATTAAAAACCAAACTCATACAAATGGTCACCCATCTGGTACTGGCCAGCCTCAGCTTAATAATACATTGAAATTTTCGTCACTGAAAAATAAGTTTTTTTGGCCTGTTTGGTCTTCCATAGTTTTCTTCCCATCAAAAGAAAACGTAAACAGAGTCGATCTGAACTCTACGACGATGCGAAATATCTGGTTAGCTATATGAATAAGTGGAATTATTTGAAATTCAGGTACTTATATTATAATATTTTTGCATATTCTCTTAGAAAATCATCCTAAATCTTAGTTAGACAATAAATAAATTAATTAATTATTTCAAAAACCCTTTTTTTTTAATATTTAAGTACGTTTTTTGTGCAAGACAAAAAATGTCAATTGTTAACTTTTTGGGAAAATTTAACATTTAAAATTGAATTAAAAATAGTAGAAAAAGTTTTACATTATTCTGTTTTCTATATGATAAAATTCAGGGTTTTATCTTTCTGGAAAAAAAAAGTTACTCAGAAATAATGGATTTTAATAAATGTAATTTCGTTTTAAAAAACAACAACAACTTGATTTTGCGGCCATTTTTGGCGGTGCCTATATAAGTATAAGGGACCGATGTATAATATCAACAGTATCTCATATGATTAAACAAAGTCGGGTTAGAAAGATATTTTTTTTAACCGCACAATTCAATCATGCATATTGAACTTTATTTCAAGCCATTGTTCTTAACTAATAAATAAATTAAATTTAGGTTTCCTATAGATCAGTCTAGATTACAGTATATTGTTAAGTAATTGCTGGGAAATATATGAGGCTTGCTCCTGGTGAACACCCGACTTGAAGAGACAGTAAACCATTTTGATTGAAATCATCACTCAAAAAAACACACGTATCTCGACATGCGACCTTTCCACATATTCCTGTCCAAGGTCATGTTGTTTATATAAGCGAGCTAATTTACGTAAACATCATCAGCTAAAACCCATTGCTACACTTTATTCTATAAACAATTATTATTTTATTTTTTTTACATTTTCACCCCAAACAATGCAAATGGCCACTTTGGTGTAGGGGGCTACTATCAGGGGCAACAACTACTGGGGTGCTATGTAGGGATTTAGGCAGCAAGATGTCGGTTCACGTTACACTTGAGCTTCTGCATGTCAGTACTGTTGGGTAAGCAGGCACGTTGAATAGAATTCCAGAGTCTAGCGGACTATTGGAGTAAACATATATTTTACCTCTAGGAATCTCTACAGTGTGGGGGTGGGATTTAGCAGTCTGTCGGGTTTGTCGAGGGTGCTCACGTCGTGGGGGCACAAGTGATTGCTGTTCGTCCGAGCATTCACCACTAAAATACTTGTAGAAAAGGCAGAGGGATGCAACATTTCGTCGATGGGACAGACGCTGAAGCTTAGATGCCTATCAGGTTTGCGACTCTCTTTTGAACCTTGTCAAGGAGTGAGATACTAGTAGCAGATGCACCAGCCCAGATGTGACAGCAATACTCCATACATGGACGAATGGTGGCCTTATAGAGGTACAGAATACTTTCGGGTGTTAGAAGTTGTCTAGCACGGTAGAAAGAGCCTACCTTCTTCGCAGCGGCCCTGGCAATGCTTTCAATGTAATTGTTCCAACTCATATTTCCTGTGAACGTTAGGCCAAGGAGTTTGAAAGATGTACTCTCAGATAAAGAGTCGCTGGCCATAGCTATAGGTTGTAGAGAGGGTTTCTTGTAATTATTGTATGAAACTAGTTTAGTCTTGGCGGCATTGAACGCGACAAACCACTTTTGTCCCCATTCCCCCACAGACTGGAGGTTTTCCTCTAGTGTTTCTGCCATTTCTTTAGAAATGTGTTCATTCGTCTTCCTGTCGTGCCTGCCATAGAGTGTAGTGCCATCAGCATATATACCCATCTCAGAGGCAATTTTGTCGGGGAGGGCGTTTATGAATATCAGGAACAATAGAGGTCCAAGGATAGAACCCTGGGGCACTCCCGCATTTATATCATATTGTTTAGATGTACGCCCGTCGAGGACAACCTGGATGTTTCTCTTATCTAAGAAGGATGTAATTATATTAAGTATTCTACCAGTGATACCGTATGATCTAATTTTCCTGAGGAGACTCTCATGCCATACCCTGTCAAAAGCCTTAGATATATCTAGAGCTACCGCTCTGCCCTCCCCCACTTTGTCTAGCGAATGGTATATACGTTCAGAGATTACAGTTAGGATGTCTGCTGTGGAACGGGCTTGTCTAAATATATATTGTTTATCAGTCAGCAGTTTAGCATCTGTAAGGTGATGGACTAGAGCATGGTTAATTAAGGTCTCAAATATTTTGGCAAAAAGTGGGAGGAGGCTAATGGGGCGATAATTTGATGGGTCAATCCTTCCGCCAGAATTCTTGAATACTGGTACAACAGAAGCAGTTTTCCAACAGTCCGGAAACCAAGCTTCATTAAGGCATTTGTTGTAGAGTTTGGAGAGAACTGGAGCTACTTCGGCTGAGCACTTTTTTAATAGAACAGTTGGGATGAGATCGGGTCTACATGCTTTTGAAGTGTCAAGGTTTTTATGATAGCATGCACCTGAGTAGGGGTGATTTTCAGATCGTCTAGCGTGGCCTCTGTCTGCATAGGAAAGTCAGGTAAGGGGTGGTTGGAAGGGTCCAGTGTGAAGTTTGAGACAAACCGACTGGCAAGCATGTTAGCCTTGACCGTTGTTGAGGAGACAACCTCGTGATTGTTGGTTAGTGGGGGTATTGTTGATTGCCCATTATTTACTACACTGTTGTAGATTTTCCAGAAGTCTCGAGTTCCTAGTTTTTGTGCTTCGATGCGCTTTTTAGTGGTTTCCGTAAATTCTCTCTTAGCTGTCGCTATTTATTTCTTAACGTTATTTATAGTTTCTATATACTTCAGTCTGTTTGAACTGGACTTATGTCGGTTAAACCTACGGTATGCATGCTGCTTTTGAGCAATGGCAGTTGCGCAAGTCGATGTAAACCATTGGCGAGACTTGGGCTTACTATAAAATTTCCGCATGGGAACATGCGCTTCGATTGCAGTTTTGAACCAGTCAGTGGTCTCATTTGCACACTTTCAGCAGGAACAGAAAAATATTTCTCCATGGGGCATCCCTGAATAGTTCCCTGATTGCTTCCCAGCCAGCCTTTTTATAATATCTCGTTGTTTTGAGCACTGGCTCTTCGGTTTTGGCTCTAGAGTTTAGGCCGATTTCAACCATTATCACTGCATGATCAGCGTTCCCGAGTGGGCTGTGGGCCTTCGATATGCAGCCATCGGGAACTGTGATCAAAAACAGATCTAGAAGTGATGCGTGTTGTTCTTCCTGGTCAGGGAAACGGGTTGGAAACGTAACAATTTGTGATAGGGAGTGAGATATAGTGAAGCTATGAGTTGTGCTGCATGCTGCATCTGTGTAAGTAGAGAATCCAAGCCAGTTTTTGTAGTGGACATTAAAGTCACCAAATACATGTATTTGTGCGCTAGTGTTGAGGAACAGTGCTGCGTCTATGCTGTCAGAGACTTTGTTTATTATGGTTCAGTCCCGAGTCGAGGGAGAGCGGTAGAGAAAATAAAAGTAGCTAATATTGTGTTGCATGTTTAGTCTAAAGCACATAAAGGCTTGATCATCTGTTTCTAGGTTTGTTTCTCTAGTCAGGGGGAGGGTATTACGAATGTAATCTCCAAGTGTGTTCATGTGTCTGTCAGAGTCCTTACGGCAGAGTGGGAGATATCCAGGCATGTTAAAGTGGTTAGAGGGGATGGAGGAGTGTAGGTTAGTCTCACTTAGTGCTAAGATATCCGGGGTATTTGAAATGAGAAATGCTTCAACGTCAGCTAAATTAGTTCTAAGCCCAGGGATATTTGTGAATGCAAGCCTCAAGGGATGAGGCACGTTGAATTTGTTTGTTCCGAAGCCTGGTTTAAGCTTATTTTTAGATTTTACTGTCGTCATATTTTTAAAAGAATGTGGGTTTAGGTAAGGGGGAGCAAAACAAGAGGTTGTGCAGAGCATCAGACATGCATCACAAGTCGACCATAACTCCCAATAGAGATTATTTTAACGATATCACTGGATAGATAGATAAATAGTTAGATAGACAGTTACATGGATAATAACTAACTCAACTTATAACCATGTTATTATCCTACAGAGAGAGGGGGGAAGGGGAGGGAGAGAAGGATCGATTACTGCTGCTAAGTCAAATGTTATATGAACATCTAAAACTCAACAAGTACACACGTGTATGCTTCCAACCGAAATAATTACTTTTGTCCCCAGATCTCTCTTGTGCTTTCCCATTCTCCCCTTTTCTTCTATTTGGGCCATGCTTTTCCAACACACAGAATATCTTTCCATATGAAACGTACGCTTCACTTAACCTAATTGATAACTGCTATATCTTATGGGTTATTGGATTTAAAATGGCAATGCACTTTATAAATCTTATTGCTTTTATATAAAGCCTTTTATCACAAATTTAGAAGATCGGTATGGAATATATTTTTTTCCTTATTTAATCATATTAGTGGCCTTTCTTGTGCGTTAATTTACCAAACTATAATTTAAGTGTTATTCAACGTATATTTTTGATTTTGATTGGTTGACATATCGTTCGCTCTTACCGATTCTGTGAATATTTTTTTAACGTCAAAATACAACGGAAATAATATTACAAGAGAAATCTAAAACGTAATCTATCACATGAAAATGTTTAGATTAACCTTTTTTGTACCAATGTTCCTTAAATGGAACATGGTTTCAACATAGTATAGAAATTGTAATTTTGCTTTAAATTCAATTTTTATGAGTTATTTCTATTAAAGTAGCTTCATTTTACTCCAGATTTATGAAAACTTTTATAAATTATTCTTATAGTTAAAATAAATGGAATTTAAAATAGAGCTATAATCACTGTTTTACTGGATGAGAATTAGAAGGCCTGAAATAACCATAAAGCAACATGAGAGAAGTTTTTGATTAAGAGGATATCCTTTAGCAGCAATCAAGGTTTGCATGTATGCTGTTAAAAATATAATACACCTAACAAAACATTTGATATTAGAAAAATAAAAAAAATGTTCCATTTATAAAAAATTGGGAGGTTACTGCTCCAAAGGTAGCAACATATATTTTGTATTGTATTACCTAATACTGTACGTTTTATAAGGTATGCACTAAATATTTTAAAAAATTATAGATATAAATTTTATATTTCTGACAATATTCATCCTTTTTTCATAGATGGAGCCTCATAAATTTTATGGAAGAAAGACGACAAGAGTGTCTACACTTGCTGAAGCTCATGAGGTAATTGAGCAATCATCAGATCCTGCAGCCATTGTTGTGCTACCTCCTACTGCAGGAGATGTAGCAGATCAAGAAAGTGATATCGAGGAAATTCCCGAAGACCCGGAAGTTGAGTATGAGCCGGCTGGAGAAATTGAAATAGAAGAAAATACGGAAAGCGAGTCTGATCACGAAATCCTGCCACTTAAAAAAAAAGGAAACAGAATAGTAACATTGTTTGGAAGAAGAGTGCTATATTTTGCAAGCCAATACAAGTTGGAAATGCCGTTATAGATCAAGTTCAGAAGCTTTAAAAATATGAAGGAATGACCCCATATGAAATTTGGAAGCTAATATTTTCTACCGAAATGTGGCAACATATAGTCTTTTCAAACTAACCTGTACGCTAATAGGGATAAAAACCTTGAAAAATCCATAATATTAGAACATGAAATGGAACACTTTTTAGGGATCATCTTGTTATCAGGATATCATCTTGTACCACAAGAGAAGCTGTATTGGTCAACCCAGCCTGATTTTCGTGTAGAAATTGTTGCTAAAACTATGAGTAGAAACATGTATCTTGAAATAAAAAAAAAAATACTCACATGTTGCTGATAATCTGAAGCTTACTGCAGGTAATAAAATGAGTAAAATTTCACCATTATATGATATGATGAATGAAAATCTTGTGCAATTTGGTGTTTTCACAAACTGCTCAGTATAGATGAGTCAATGGTTCCATATTATGGACGTCACAGTGCTAAAATGTTCATCAGAGGGAAGCCAATACGTTTCGGATATAAAATCTGGTGTATTTGCGGCAATGATGGCTTTCCTTATCATATAAAATCTACCAGGGAAAGGAGGATAACCCTGAAAACTTGCCCCTTGGTACTAGGGTAATCAACGGCATGGTAGATGTTATAATGTCGAATGCGGATATTACTTGCCACGAATTGTACTTTGATAACTTTTTTACAAGCTACAACCTACTGTCTGAACTAGGTGATAAAAGTGTTAGAGCAACTGGAACAGTAAGAGAAACAAGAACATCTAATGCAACGAAAAACCTCATCTGCAGCAAAATTCTCAAGAAAAAGGAAAGGGGAGCTTTTGATTATTGTTCTGATGGAAAAGTTTATGTTGCAAAATGGCATGACAACTCAATTCTAACAATCGCAAGAAATTGGGAAAACCATAAGCCTGTTAATAAGGTAAGAAATCGTGTCAAAGAGGGAGAAAAGCAGGTTCCGCAGCCGCATCTCGTACACTCTTACAATAAAGGAATGGGTGGTGTCGGCCTAATGGATAGACTAGCTGAATCTTATCGACCTAGTATACGGGGTAAAAAGTGGTACTGGCCACTCTTCATCAATGTAATAAATTTGTCAGTGATAGCAGCATGGAGGCTTCACTGCAAACCCGATTAAAGAATGCTATCTAATTTGGCATTTCGCAGTCAAATCACACTGTGTTTGCTAAAGGCAGGACCACAACGTGGAAGAATATCTATGTCGGCTGGAACATTGCCCGCCAATATAAGATTTGATGGAATGGATCATACATTAGGGTCCACAACACAAGGGAGATGCAAAGTGTGCAGCAAAAATACTAAAAACATGTGCAGAAAGTGTAATATTCGGTTACATGCGGAGAGGGGAAAATTGTGTTTTGAAAAATATCATAAGAAACAATGAAAACATATAAAATAAACACTTCTTTTCTTATATCTTAGATCAAGTATATTATACATGGAAATTTCTTTTATAGCTTTATAAGAGATCACTTATTTTACAAAGGAATACATTGTCAGAATTTCAATGTCGTTCACCTGCAATCTTCCAATGTTCCTTAAATGGAGCACACAATAAAATTAAAAAAATTGATATCGTATAAAGTTCAAATTATATATATATATATATATATATATATATATATATATATATATATATATATATATATATATATATATATATATATATATATATATATAAAGTTATTAAGCTATGGTGAACTCGTATTTTAAAAATGAACGAAATCGTAAAGCAAATGCTATGGTCGGTCCAAAAAAAGTTAATAAAGCAATAGAGTAAGGCGAAATTTATAAAAAAGCTGTTCAAAATTCGTTGTCAAATCGATGATAATTTTAATATAATCATTCATATAAAAATTAAAATAACTCATTTTAATATAACGTCGATCCATATTTTTCGTAATCGACTAACAACTATTTAATGCGGTTCAAGTTATCATTTTTTGTAAAGTTGTCTTTATCTTAAACCTCAATTGTTATATAATTTCTAGAATACAAATTGAGTCTAATTATTTTGATTCTTCTCGCTACACTTCTCATTTTTGGTGTTATTTTGACAAAGTTTCCTTCGATGTAGCCTCCAGCGTTTCTTAATGTATCCTGCCGAACTTTTCAATCTTTACATTTAACTCACGAATCACTTTGTCGATATTAGAAATCCACAGAGAATTTAAAACTAAATATTTTAATCCACGGGGACACTCTGAGATTATTCTGACAGTTATGAATTTAGAAAACATCCTGAGCAATTCACAGTTATATTTTAAGCGTCGCCTACACTGAGGATTGAACATCGAACCTCCGATAGAGTAACAAATGACTTACTTTTTACGGCGCAACCGAAACCTAAAGAAAGTCGGAGGTTACATACACTTAAGCGTTAGAAACTAACACTCAGTATGATAATAGTTGTCCGAAGAAATCTAAGTCATACGAATAATCGATCCTTATTTCCAAAAAAACTCAGAAACAATAAAATATATGTTATAGATTTTGATTAAAAGAAAAGGAATCCAAGAAATAACGTTTAAAAGCATTATGAATTGTTTTTATAATCTTCAATTGTGAATTAAAGTAACACAGGGACATTTTTTCGGGAAAATAATTTTCGCTGCAACAAATCATGTACACCTTTAGTTCTGTATTCAATAAATGTGTTAATCATATGAAAATATATACGAAACTAAATGACATGTGTTAGAAAATTACCTCCGTTGATTATATTCGACAGACGCTACTTGACCGGAGGAAGTTGATAAACACTGTTTAAGGCCAACAATTGTGTGCAAGAATAAATATATAGGCGACAGTAAATCACATCAAACTGTTAGGAAAACATCTTCAATCACGGTTTTTCGCCTTCTTACTTACATTGCAAAGACATCTAATAAGCAAGGAAACATGGCGCCGTTCCTCTCTCGCCGTTTCACTGACCGCTTAATGTCAGCCATTGTTAATTAATTTACAATCGCTCTACATCCGTGTTTCCTTCGTTTCATCCATATTGATTACAAGTACAAGTCGCGACGGTTGGATCAGCGCGAAAACGATGCGAAATAAAATTAAAAAAAACGACAAAGAAGAAATAGATTGCGCTATGGTCGAAATGGATACACACAATTGGATAGTTATGAAGCATACAACAAGGACGTTTCGAAGGAGTATAAAAAAAACGAAGAAACACAAATAAGACGCGTGCATTGAAGTTCAGTTTTAATTTCCGTTCGCCTTTCCTGTTTCAACTACTGAATTGAAATGAATGTAAGCGATCGTAAATCTAGTGGCTTTTAATATAGCTGTTTCTATATCAGTTAAAGTATGTGCGAAAAAATGTCGGAATAAAAAACGACGAAATATTGAGTGAATGAGAAAAATATCAACAGAACACATATTCAAAAGATAAAGAAGAAATGCTTAATGCAAGAATAAATAAAACAAAATTAAGAATAGTAACTGAACGACACTTATGCGTAATGATAGAAAGAACGAACAAAGAAGACAGGAGGAAAATAACAAATTAATTATCAAAAGAGAAAAAAAAAAGAGTTAGAATCAAGAAAGGTTAATGTAGAAAATAAATTAGATTTGCTTTATTTATATTCTACGACGGATGTTCGCAAAGAAATAAACGCGTGGACGAGGAGAAGGCTAATAGAATACGTAATTAAAAAACAGATGAGAAAAGATCAATGAAATAATAATTTAAAAAAGAAATATAGTAAAGAGAAAGAACAACATAGGAAAAAATAAGGAAAATAAAACAAAGACAAAAAATAGAGAGGAAACTTAAAGCAGTATTGTATGATAGGAAGTAACAATCAAGATAAATATTAGGAAATGTAAAGAGAATACAAAAAAGAAAACACGTTAAAATTATAAGATTATAGAAAAAGAAAACACGTTAAATTATTAAGATTATAGAAAAAATAATACATGAGCCCCCCCCCAAAATAAGGTTGGTTCAAAAAATAATGTTTTTGAGATGAAGTGAAACGTAAAAAAACACATTATTTTTGCACCAACTTAATATTACGTTTCTGAATGTTTTAAATATAGATTGCTGATCCGTGTTATTTGAATTAAATGCATTTCTCATATTCAGTGTCAGTTTTACAATGTTTCGGTCGATGTAACCTCCAGCATTTTCAGATGCATCCGCAAAGAACCCGTGGCGCAGTAGTTAGATACTTACAAAAGAGCAATTACAACAGTGATATACCCATGAAAGTTGAAGGCTACATTCTCAGCGTGGTCGAACGAAATATATAATGGTGAATTATATTAAGTAATCGCTAGCTCGAGGATAGCATGAGACAAATAATATGTTCCTTTTGGAATTCTGTCTAAATTCCCGAGTTCGGCAGAAATGTTCCCAAGTTCGACAAGTCACACCTGAAGAAGCTCGGATGTAAAAATAGACTAAACTGTTGAGAAAATCACACTCCAGATGAGAGCAGTAGTCCAAATAACCGAAATTATACGAAAACATAGTAATTGACTAGTTGGTAAAAAATTAAGTATACTTATACCATCTCCAAAGTTTACAGTGACTTACTTTTACCACGAAGTGATGGTTATTGTTTACATAAGCTTATGGGAATGATTACTTATGATCCCTTTCATCTCTTTTCATTAATTTTCTGGATTATTTATTTTATTGCAGTCAAGTAGTTTTTATACTGTGTTATGTGTTGCGTCTTTCAGCAGTTATTCCTTTTGTTACAAGTTTTCTTATTATTATATTAATCATAATCGTTATTGTTATTATGATTACCATGATTGTTATTATAATTATACTTACTTACTGCGAGTAGTCACGCAGGCCATCATCACAGATTCTCTGAAGAAAAACCTGTGATGTTCTCTAGAGTCTAAGGAACATCATATCTCCTCAGATTTCCAGTACTCTTAATCTATTTTGAGAAATGAGAGTGTGTTATCGCAACTGCAATTTACCATTGATTTATCATTGGCAGTGGACATTAGTCTTCACTGGAATTTGGATAGCAATAAGCGTCCCCAATGTCCTAGTCCTATTAGCACTCATCCAGGGAAGGGTTGACTATCGCATTCTCTCCTCGATCTTTCCATCGCCTCGACCCTCTCAAAATTCTTGGTTGATGCCAATCCCCTCCGTATATTTCCTTTTATTTTTATGTTGGTGGGTGGTGGGTTTGCTTACAATTATAGTTTCGCATTTCTTGCTTTCGAGTGGTGGTTTTAAGTTGTACTTGTTTTTTTTTTTTTTTTTAGTTTTACGTCTGTAGCAGTTCCTATATCTCCTGCTTCCGCCTGTGGTTCGCATTAAAGGATTTGTTTAATATTTCAACCGTTTCCAGTATTGTTATTTTTTGTATCTTGCAGCCGATTCCCATTTTATCATTACTAGGGCAAGGACAACAGCATATTCTTTTTCTTGTTTTGACTCACAGGTTTGACTCACAGAGATTCATTAATATCTGTTATGTTTTTGTTTTTATGTAGAGTAATGTGGTCCTCAGTTGCTTAATTGTGTCAAACTATGAAGGATACACACCCGAGAGTAACAACAATAAAAAAGAATATTCCGTTGTCCTAGCCCTAATTATTACAAATATCAATATTGTCATTATTAATGTTAGTAATATTATTATAAATAATACTCATATTATAATTGATTTTCAATTTATTAAATACTGAGGAAAACGTAATTTAAAAAGAAATAAAGTGTTTCTGAAGCATTTACATATTTTTGCGATAAATTGTAGAAACATTTAACTGCAAATGCATTGTATTATTTACATTATTCAGCCTAATATTTACAGCAATATTTTTTCTATTTTAAAACACTTCTACTGTTGTATCCTTCAGATTTCTTTAATTATATTATTGTATTTTGTAGTTAATACAGAATATCACATCATACATTTACCTAAGTGATGTAGGTTTTTTCCGTTCCCTATAAAATACCGTCGGTTTAAACACTCTTTTGAACGCCCATCTCCTTAACTCTTCATATTTCTTTATTTAGTATGGGCAACGTATTTATAACGGAGTATACGCAATTCCCTGACGTGTAAAGTTCTTATACAGCCACAGCAACTTTATAGTCCAGTATTAACAAATACTCTTATAAATGCTGACATTGTGGCTGAACGTTTAATCTGAGATGGAGTACGATCAATAAAGCCTTTCAAAAATCAACGGAAATAATCATATTCGTGACACGTGAACGCATCGATTGCAAGACGTACGGAAGTGAATATTAATTATATTAAAACAACCGCTTTAATTAATTCGATTAAAGATATAACCTAGAAATGCTAAGAACGTAATCTTTGTTATTCGAGTTATGCTTTCATTCTGATATTCTAAATGTATAAACAGGAAGACATAATAATTCTTACTAATTACGGCGGCTGTTTTTCATTAAATTCTTCAAAGGAAACGTAGATGAATTAAAATTGTTTCATCTTTAATCGCATCAATCGAAATTTCCTTTGAAATATTCTTGAAATTATACAGAATAAAACAGACAATGAAAATCAGAGTATAGCAATCAAGTAATAGAATTATGTGACGTAACAACAAAATTGGTTATTCTTAGTTATGAGATCGGTATTTGCTTTAAATATCTATCTATCTATCTATCTATCTATCTATATATATATATATATATATCTACCTAACCATTACTCTCTCGTTATCTCTCTACCTCTCTCACTCTCGTTCTATGTCTCACTCTATATATATATGTGCCTAGTGATATATATATATATATATATATATATATATATATATATATATATAATTTCATCCCGGCGTTGCCCGGGTGTTTGGATACGTATGTTGAGAAAAAAAAGTGGTAGTAAGAAGGCAGGCTCGAACCCATACCGCGAAGGATGAAAAGAACGGGGAAAATGTGACGTTTTGCTGTTACGACCACCGCTAAACCGGAAGAGCCGTAGGTTTAAATTAAGGCTAGTCAATCGAAAGGAGACGATGACTTTCAAAAATATCGGCGAAAAAAGTGCCTCCCTCTTCTTGAAAAGTGCCCAGTTGAAGGTGAAGATATTAATGTTTTTAGCCAATTTTTCGATATTTGTCGTCTGAAAGGTCAAACTTACAAACAATACTGACCGTGGTAAAATCCGTTGCATCTGTCGAAAGTTTTAGGCAGACATGCAAACATACATGCATACATACATACATTTATATATTAGTAACTAAAAATTTTCGACCCTAACCGATGAAAACGCTTGCCTTATCTCTGGATACGATTTACGTAAAATTTCAAATGTTTAGACCATAAAAATTTTCTAAGTAATTTGGTAGAGACCGCAGATGTTTTGGGCTCAAATCAAGTTATTAAGTGAAAGCCATATTCAAGAAACCTTTATCTAAAAATCAAGTGTTTAGACCCAAAATTGTCAGAGTAGTTTGGTAGAGTTCTCCAAAGTTTAATCGTTGAACTTTCGCTCCTTTACAGGCAAATTTCTTGCCGACAACGGATCACAAAAATTTCCCCAAATCTCAGTTCCCTTTATATCAAATTTTGAGTCTGTAGAATTAAAATTGATAAAATTATTGCGTAGGGAAATTTATACACACTGACAGACACGCACACACAAATACACAGACAAGTTCACTTTTATAGATATATGGCTATATATATAGAGGAATACCAGCGGTTGGAGATACGACTATTTATAGTAGAAAGGTGGCAGCATCTGGGACGAATACCGTGATGCGAGGCAATTTCGTTCGCTGTCAGATTGCTTGCGGTATAAAGTCAGGATTCTTAAATCCAGTAAGTCCCACGCGGTACATTTAATAGTATATTTTGTAAAACGAAGGCATGGATGTACCATTGTTTTTAGGAGAGTATGATTTTTCAGAAGATCAGGTGTTAACATAATGCTGCATGCGTCGGCGAATTGTTGCCTAATAATTATATACTGTACGGCGTGTTATAGTATAATTTCGACCTGTGTACATGGTATCCATCATCTAAAATTTTACTATTTTTCGCATGTTTTGAACACTAAACTTTCAGATAATTGTTATCTACGATGCCGATCGGTGGTCGAAAACGTTTCTCATAATTGATAAGAAAAATTACATTTATCATTTTAACATTTAATTTACCAAGTCACTTTTGTCCAAAATGTACAACAAGAACAAAATAAATGAATATTTCTAGGAACTCAATAATTATAATAGAGACGTGTGCTTTCGTGCTGTTCACTAACATATTTAAAATAGCGTTACGTTTTGCCTGCAATTTAAAGCTTAACTGAGTAAATGAAGCGTTTATGAAAGCAACGAATGGTCAAACTTAGACCGGACCATAGGAAATCTCATTGCCTTAACCTGATGCTATTTATAGGTGCTTTAATTTAGCTAAGAAGAGTTTAGTTATATTGAATATTCGTTCAGCTTTAATAGATTATAAAGTGTACAGTAATATTATCTACAAAAGACGAGATTGCCTAACACCATATTTTTAGTTAAAATAAGGTTTTGCATTTGAAAGCTATGATCGACCTTGATTACAGAGCTGTTTGAAATTTATAGAGTTATTAATTATTAATGATTTTTACGAGGTTCGTCCGCGAGAAATATAGGCAGTATTACCCGAAGGCGTGTGTTATCTACCATCATAACATGAACATATTTGTTTACTTCAAATTCCCCTTTCGGAAAAGGGTTCTAAATATATATACTGGTAACTGTTTACACCGGACACAAGAGTTCCGTGCAATGTTAATAGAATAGCGTGTTACGCATAAACAGATAACTCCATCAAGACATCTATTTAGAATGGAATATTAAAATCTCTTGATAATTGTAAAACACATTTCTCGTAACACAAGTATGATCATCATCCTCAATTTAGTGCGAAATATAAGTATAAAATACACAGAACGTCGAACATACAAAACTGTCAAAGAAATTAAGACCAAATTATATATTCCATTTAGATTTACTCTATTTCTTTAATGTAATGGAAACAAATGCGTTACATAAACCAAATTTGTATTTTATGCTTTATCTTCAGTTAAAAATTGTCAAATTCTTCTTTAATTTAAAGTAATGTTTAAACAAAAAATATGGAATACTTTTCGGACAATGTTCGAAACGTGAATGAATTTAAGGATTTTGCTACCTGGTTATTTCGACTGGTGAATATGTAAATAAGATATATTCGGTAAAGTTAGTACAATGGTTCAGAAAGATCAAATTGGGTTTTAACCTGGGAGAGCTTAATTTGCTCCGACACCATCAATTATAATAGGAAATATCAGGATCGATTAACCGGTGTTGTCATGTGTTAGCTCGCACGCCCCTCTCACAAAAATGTAAACTACAGTTGTTGTTAGTGTCCATTGCCGCCTCTGCCAAATTGAAGACAATGGCAGCCGTTGCCAAAATGAAATAAACTGACTTTCCTTGCCGATTACTTATAGTTTAGGGCGATAGCATACAGATACTGTTTGAATTAAAAAAAAGGCAATGAAGGGAATAAAAAATCAGTATGTGATAATATAAGTACAGAAAACGGTTTATAAGGATAATAATGAAAAGTAAAAAAACATACATTTTAGAGTTTTAGGATAATCAAAATCAGTAGTAGCAGCTTATATGTTTCCGTTTGTTGTAAAAAATGTTGGATGTCACTGGCGGTAGGACGGAAGTACATTTGCTCATCGCGCATAAGTACAAACCTCACATCCACTGAATTACACTGCATAATGCAGGGCTTTGTATCTCTATGAAACTTATCTCAGTAACATTTTAATGAAATTTTCTTAATCAGCATAAAAAAAAGCTAAAACGTTGGTATTCCAAAGAAAATTGTGAAAATGGACCTAATACTTATATTTCCACAAAAACAACTTTACGTATGTTATGTAGAGAATCAGCCAGGAAAAGAAATTTATTTTAAATACTATAATGAATCTAATTTTCTATGTAACGAAATTAACCTCATAAATGTTGCGTAGGAAATACATGTAAAAATCAATAATTGTGATGAAAATGAGACCTTTACTCTCCAACACCTGGAAGAAAAATAGTCAATGGCTAAACAGTTTGACGAAAGATATATCAATTTGAATAAAAAAAATTATTCGAAAAAGATATGCGAAATAAACTAAGGAAAAATTGCTAAAAATGTTATATATTTCTATATAAGCTTTTTTAATTGTGGTAAAAAGAAAATAAAAATAGTAAAGGATAAAACTAGATTTACATTTTGTAATTGGGAATAATCTTTACAGCGCGATACAACCCGGCGAGCTAGTGAGATAAAGAGGGAACAAATACATATTTGTTGTTTTTTCTTTCGAAATGAGCGATAAGAAGGGAGGAGTTAGAGAGAGTTTTAAATACTACAGCGAGAGAATCCAGCAGATCATGTAGGTTTATATAAAGAATATATGAATAAATAACGTAACTTTGTTTGAAAAATATATAATAAATTACTAAAACGAAGCGAGCGAGCGAACACTTTTACTCATGTAATAAACGTGAACGTCATTACGAAGCCATATTTGAATGTCACATTAGCGTTCGTTTATAATATAGAAATATCCACAGCTCATCCAACGAGAACGAGCGAAACAATTCGTGGGGGACTTTATTATTTATTGTAATGGAAAATCGAAAAATATGTTATGTAAATGAGTTTAGGATATAGTTACTAAGGTTGCAATCCAATCTATTAACAAAATGCATAATACTTCACAGTGAATACTGTTATTTAGAAGGGAAAATAGAAACTACTTTCTCCAATGGTGATTACGAGGGTTATGATGTGTCTACTAAGATATAATCTAGGATTTTATTATAACGGCTAAATTTGTCTAAAATAGCTTCGTAAGTTACATAAGATAGTGACTTTTTGTATGTGGAATTTGTTGTTTCAAACCTATGTTACTTTAGTCCAGAGGCGAATTTCTGGAATAAAAATATTGTATAGGAGATTAGAAATAACTTATTCGTACAGAATTACACTAAATACTACGACATTTTCTAAAGAAAATCGAAGTATATTTGAGAAAAAATAGTAAATATTCATACGATCGTTTTAAGCAATATTTTTTATCATGCCTATTTTCACACTTTATTATATTCAATAAAATGCCTGAATATGCCACTTAAAGATAGTGCTTGTAAAATCTCTGGCTAATATTGAGAAAAATGCAGGGGATCTGTTAAATTTTAGATTTTTATATTATAGCAGGGCAGCATCAGGATGTCTTGCTGATAGTAGATTTGAGAAATCGACTGTTATTATTATTGAAAAAGCAATTTTTTTGGAAAAGAACGTTAGTATTGTTTTTTAACTATTATGTCGAAGAACAATATTTGAAAGAAAGGAGTGTTTATTATAATATGTAGGTTAACTTAGTACAATCAAGGAAAGAATACGAAAGATAAAAGCAGAGTCGGTTTCAAACCAAGAAATAAAACTATAAATTTGGCCAGTAAACGTTTGTGATCTTATTGTAGCCTAGTGATGTAAGCACGAACGGATAGACATATATAGAAAACAGTTACGAGTTAAAAGCATAGTGACAGAAACAGAGATATGAGAGGGCTACACGGACAAGGAGAGTGTTGAAGACAGTACGGTGATGAAACTGGTCGGTATGAAGCAGAGTTTAGACAAGCATACAGACTTCAACAAGGAAACATAATAAAATAAAGCAATCTGAAATATCACCGGAGACTCTTGATTTTTTTCTACGAAATATTCATTTTAGCTTCAGATGAATCGATCAAGATCCGGATAAGCAAAGATAATGTTTAACTGTTTAGTAAGAGATAATTTCCCAAGAAAATGTTCCGTGCATTTATTGTTAATGAAACATTTGTTGTTAAATGTTATGGCCTTGTTGAACTGTGTATAGGTGTAATGTATATATATATATATATATATATATATATATATATATATATATATATCTGTAAGCATTTATGAACATTAGGCAAAGACGTGGGAACTCTAATATATACACAATTCCTCATATACCCAACGCATTTCATATACATCTCCTTACGCACATATATAGAGAGGCTTTATACTCGTGACAGTGTAACATATTCGTTCTGGTGCCGTAATGTAATATACAACACCCAGACAATATAACAGGATAAAAAACATGATATTATACGTGCTTGGTAGTATGATATTCCACTCTAGAAAATGAAAAAGACGTATCGGATATAAAATTAGTGCTTGGAGATTTAAAAATTATGTTGAAGATTTGAACGATAGCGAAAGAGGGGAGATATCTCCCTTAACTCAATCGATAAAATTATTAATCAAAAGTAAATAATTATTGATAATATATATATATATGTGTGTGTGTATATATATATATATCTATATATACATATATATATATATATGTAGTCAAATATCTTTTCTGAATATCATGAAAAGGATCAAGGTTAACAGTTTCATAATACATATAAAACATTATGCGTTGCTTGTTCATCTATTCTGCACGCAGAAATAAGGAAACGTTTCGTATATTTCACAGATATGTTCAGTTACATCCATAAAGCATTTGCACACTGAGTATCTGCTATGAGAGCTGAGATGTATATGCCTTCTTTTTTATCTCCAGATTATCTTAGGCCAGTTCTTGTTTATAAATAGAACACAAGTCAATCGATTGACTGCATATCATCGTCTGGCAGAAAGCATAGGTTAAATTCTTATCTGGGTAATGCTTCACCAGAGTGTATTAAGCATTCGCAAGTTCATACGATGGGAACGATGATAACAGAAATGCAATTTATCTGAGAAATCTTCAGTCTTGCAAGATTATACTTACTGTCCATGATTACATAACGAAAGCATACCATCAGAAAAATGAATAACCTTTCTCCCAGCTATTTCTAACTTCTACAAACAATGTGGACAAACAAACGAAAAAAGTTATGGCCAACATAATAATTGCCTTTGTGATGTAATACCTGCAATTTTACGTTATATGAAAAATCCAAGTATCCAAGTAGGGTACAGTAAATAACACTTTCAGAATACTAAAACTGTATCTGCCTCAGTATTAATTCTGTGACCAGCCCATTTTTGAACCACTTTTATGCACTTTTACGCAAATTAGTGTATATATATATATATATATATATATATATATATATATATATATATATATATATATCACTAGAGGACCGCCACTAACCAACGCCAGTAGGCTACTCGAGGATACGGTGTAATTAATGTGTGGTAGTCGTGTAGTAATCGTTAATGATGTACATTGGGTAGAATTTGGATTATCTCTGAGAGGTTTTAAAAGGATTTATTTAAATTCGATTTCAAGGTTATTTTAGTCAACCGGGAAGTAAGGCAATAAAATAGTGTCAATAGGCTCGCAGCTTTAGACGAAACTTTATTTCTGAAAGCTGCGTTACGGTTTAGGCACCGGACTACAACTTGGATGTCTTCAAGTCCAACGTTAACAAATTCCTAATGAACCGCCCCCTTGAGTAAACACTTCATCAAATCTCCACACTAACGTAATGTACTTGCAGTAACCCTTATCTCTGACTGGCTCCCGGGCCTTGATAAGTGGTGATCACTGTGTAAAGATGAAAAAATATAAAAAAATGGATAAATTTGCTGATAATGGTTGAAGCTAGTCGTGATTTCTTCTGAAAGTTTGGAATAAGTGTCTTTAATCAGAACTTAGACAAGCTGTTGCCACGAAAATAAGGATAGAGCAAAGCAAGGCTTGCAACATCTCTTGTAGGGAAATATATTGTTGTGAAAAGAAAAGGGCCTCAATCACTATGTTCAAAGTCGGTTTTAAACTCTATCAGTACACTATAGGACGCGACAAGCAACTCAAGCTCAGATTTTGCAACAGTACTCAATGCTGAGGCTTGATAAGCGTTTATAAACAAATACGCCTGCATTGGCCGCTAGAAACCTACTGGAGGGGTAGAATAACATTGTTCTAGTGATCTTGGCAACACCAAGTAAGTAATTCGAATGCTTATCTATTTATTTATATATATTGCGTATTAAACAGCATTCTTACAAACCTTGTTAAGGACTAGATTACTTTCGTTTAATTATATCTCTTTTTATTTTTCAATCTTTCTGATTGACTTTTTAATGTGTAAATCCAAATACTTAATATAAGATTCATTCGAAGTTTACCTGTTTTTTATGTTTCCAAGAAAACATCAGAAATGATCTGTGAAGGAGGAGAGCTTGCGAAATTTTTATATGGTAACAGCAGTGAATGCGGTAAACCTGTGAGTTTGGTGTGGAAGACGGTGATGCCAAACTCTCTAAGCAGTATTATGTCACGTATTGAGAATGGTATTATGACCAACATTTGGACGTGTTTTGCAGAGATTGGAATGTGATCGACTTACGGGCAGTTGTTTTAAGTTTTAATGTATATATTTTGTGATTCATAAACCTAGCTTCATCACTAATCGGGGTTTATTTGAAATCCGTAAAATTGTGAGGATTTCCACAATCGACGAAAATACCAAGCAAAATAATTTTGCTTTTCAAATAATACGTAACAGGTATGAATGACGAACAATAATGTTTATTTTCTAATGAATGTGTGTGTGTGTGTGCAGAATGACAGATATGTATGCTCCTTATTCCTCCCCGCTGATTCTCAGACTTTACTGACTGACATGCAAAAGTTCAAGTTTAATGCAAAATAACACCTATTTGTTAACGCTATACATAGCGTCCCTGTAGCGTCCCAAGGACGGAATCAAACAAATGTATTTCGGTTTATATATCTTTGTATATGTATCTCTAGTCTATATATGGTGTATTGTTTTAGTAATCGATGCCCGTGTATCGTCCAGTGGTACGAATTATACTGGACAGTAATTTTCTTTGTATATGGGATGCCTGTGTGTGTCGATCTCTTAGATGTATGTTTAATATTCTTCTGTGTGTATGTGGGTAATTTTACATAAGCACAACAAAATCGAACGGGGCAATGAAGCAGACAATCTGTAACAACGAAAAATAAACCATTGTCTACTTAACATATACTTTATACCTTATTCATTCTCCCCCTCTACTCTCGCAACAGCCACCTGACATAAAGGGATCTCTTTTAAAATGAAACAGAAAACGCATGGAGGTATCATTCCAGACTTTATGTTTTTATGTTTCACATCTTGGAGGCCGAAACTCTCATACCTTTTCTCTACATTTTCCTTAGTTGGTCCGTAGATGCTTAGGGTATAATAATATCGAAAATCGAAAAAATCCTATCTGAACATTATTCTTTCTTTCTTAAAAATACAAACACCCCCCACATATATATATATATATATATATATATATATATATATATATATATATATATATATATATATATATATATGGGAATATTTAAAGTTGCACCGGCCAAAGGAGTTAATTCTCAGAAAATCAAGGGAGATTAAAGTCTTAGTTAATCATTTTTTCTTAAAAAAAAGCAGCACTATTGTAATCTGATACTATCACTCAGTTGTAGAGTATTCGACTACATATCGAATGGTTGCACTTAAAACGCCAATAATACCTCACCCTTTTATTTATTTTTTTTTATTAATGGGGTCAACTGACGATAAAAGCGGGTGTACCACTTAGAACGTTTTCCCGTTTGAATCTTTCAAAACTAAATATTAACCAAAAGCGACTTCAACAGAGTATTCAGCGTCAAACCTAAATATCAGCTGACGTTATATTGTATACAACCACAAACGGAATTTGAGGAAAAACATTATTAATATCATTTTTTGTTTGTTTTTATTTGCGAATTAGTCGACGGAGCAAATGATTCCTCACAATATATAATATTCAATAGATTTTTAACTCTATAATAAGACATATGCACTCTGCATAAATTGAGATATATGTTAAACAGGGTTGTATGAAGGAACATTTTTCTACCGCTGGATTTACCGAAAACGCGAATTGGATTTATGTATTTCGATCAATTTTCCAACAAATCCGACTGTGTGGATATTCTTTTGCAGTCTAATTCTTCTATCGTACGTTATTCTCTCGCACAGAATTGTCTGTTTTTGATCCATACATATCGTAATATCATCTAGAACATTACTTTTCCCAGGCTTTGAATAGATCAAATAATAATCTAACACAAAATTAGAGAAAACCTATATAATATCGTTTTGCTAACTATGTTTTCGGTTCGGATTTTGTAAACTCCATAAAATAATGCATTATCTCTAGCTTGTATCTTTTGTTTGAAAGAAAGTTTTGCAAATTATAATTTGAAATTTAACTGTCTTCTCGACACGAATTAGGCTTTAAATGTTCTTAATTTTTGAATTCTCATAGTAGTTTTTGTCTCATGGAGTAAAAGAGGCTCAGTGAGTTCGCATATACCGACGGTAGGAATTGAACCATCTTACTCAGATTATTGCGTAATACAAAACCCAAGTGTCTGTTGGTATTGGAAATTATTTTATAATTCACATTTTCTCTCTCACTTTATATAAGACCACCGCGACGAACTTTGAACTAAAACTAAAACTTATATTAATTATCTCGCTGTTCACTTAAAAGCTAATCAGGAAAGTGTTAATTAAAGAGTACCTCTGTGCTGTCTTCAACCGTGTTTGTCTAAATGAAAGGATGTTGCCTTAATACACACGCATTGATAGATGCATATACATGTATATTGTTACATCATAGAATTTGTTTAAAATACGTTTTTAGACATTTTTCCTATGGGCACTTTTATTGAAAGTACAAATATAAAACACTAATCGCATTCGATGTGATCCTCTCCTGTCACAATGCAATTGGCATGTACCAACAGCTTCTGGAAGCCGCCATGGAAGTCCATTTGTGTCAATAACCCTCGTCAGAGATTTTTTTTTTTCTCCTCAATTTTCTCATAAGGACAGCCTCTAAAGTTGTTCTTCCCTTTAGGAAATAACCAAACGTCACTCTGTTCTATGGGGAGCGTATGGAATTATGTTCATTCCAATATTCATCAAATAGTCTGGTACATGGATAGCGTTGAGGACTGGTGCATTCGCTCAAATCTTCCTCATCATTAGTTCGAATCCTTTTGTGTACAGGTCCCACTGACAGAAATATGTGTATTTATTGTCTCTATAGATACAGGACGGCGTTTATCTATGAAATGCTTTATTGTGCCAATCAACTCTGTTGTTCTGCCTTCCTTATTCCTTCAACAACTCTCGTCATCCCTTACTCTCCCTGCCTTCCTCGAATCTCTTATCAATCTAATTAAAACTGATGTTTGATTCATGCAAAATAGTTCAAAAGCAGTCTGTAAAATGTCATAAGTATCTCTGGCATTATTGCGAAGTTTTAAACAGTGTTTTCTTCCTTATAAATCACTTAAAGTGCCACCACGTCCCGATTAAATGTTAGACATTCAACAACTGTTAAAATAAGGCTATAGTAGGAGGTATTCTAATTCCTGCTGTTTCGTTTGAGCCATGCATAATAAAAAAAATGGTCAGTCATCACATAGGATGTACGGCAATAACGTACCGACAATCCTCTTATAAAGTGCATAGTTATAACGTACTGAATTTTCAAAGTTTACTACAATTTTAAATGCCTGTGCACAAAAGTATTACACTTATTAAAGGCACCTCGTACTTCTAACAAATATACTTAGCATGGAATTAAATTATTTTCTTTCATATAATTATCTGCAATGATTGGCTGAAGCTGTAGATGTGTTGAGAAAATTAAAGTCTATCAAATCTATCTTAATTGGTGTCTAATGAATACTGATCGAATCTGCTTAAATTCTGATAAATGTTCTTAAAATAAGCATTAGAACATTAAATCCATCTTCCAATAAATAAATACTCAACATAAACAATGAAAATATAGAATATATTTTCAATAATGGCTAAGGCATATTGTTCAATTTTCATGAAATCGGATTTATCCGAATTATCACGGAACTTTTCAACCGTGTTTTACTTTTCTTTTTACACACAACTAGATATATGAGATAAAAACTATACTTGGACTAATTATAACTGACAATTGTTCTGAAGATCAAATATAATAATTGATAATGATTAAATTCTTAATTCCGTAATCGCCCTCCACTTCACATTAATACACGCATAGACACATTTTACCACATATAGTTTATATATATATATATATATATATATATATATATATATATATATATATATATATATATATATATGAAATAAAATGGAGGTGGAAGGATCTGGATACTCAACGTTTCGCCCGATTTATGCGGGCTTCTTCAAGAGGGATGGTCATTGACCATCCCTCTTGAAGAAGCCCGCATAAATCGGGCGAAACGTTGAGTATCCAGATCCTTCCATCTCCATTTTATTTCATATCGTCGGATTTAATCCAGCTCAACAATCATATATATATATATATATATATATATATATATATATATATATGTATATATATATATATATATATATATATATATATATATATATATATATATATATACTAGTAAAAGTACCCGTCGGTGAATGGGTTCAAAAACAGCCTACAGAAAATCGCATCTGATTTATGAAAGTATGATAGGTTATGAAAAGGAAGGGTTGTAAAAGGATAGCTTCGAATTCGGGGGTATCAAAACCAAAGCAAAATATGATGAAAGTAAAAATAAAATAGATAAACCCCATAATCTATTATACCAGACCTGTTCACACTGAAACACTTATCACAATATTATGTGGATTATTATTAAAAAAAAACTTGTTAAACTTTGTGAGATATTTCCATTCAGTCAGTCAGGCGCGAACGAACACCCCATAATTTTATCATACCATTTTTTTTCAAACTGAAACATAATTATCAAAGTAAACTTACGCAGATAGATATGAAAAGTCTTTATTAAAGTTTGTGCCTATTTCAATTGTAGGGGCCAGATGCGAACGCAGATCCCACAATTTTATTATACCATCCCTATTTAAGTAAAAACATACTTATTAAAGTATTATTATGTATATCTATATTAAAAACACTTGTAAACGTTTTTTTTAAATATTTATTTTTTTTATTTCCATACTTTGTGGAGGAGGAGCGTACACAGACACCACAAATTTAATGAATCGTCCTTATGCCAGATCAGACACACGCATTCCTGTGTCTCAATATATCTTCTATCATTATATGGGATCAGTTTTCTATAATAGCTAAACATATAGCGGCCTATTTGTGACCAGCCACACACACACAGACGTTCAGCGTTATATTATATATATATATATATATATATATATATATGTATATATATATGTATCATACGAACAGTATAAATATATATATATATATATATATATATATATATATATATATATATATATATATATATATATAATACGAAAAGTATAAAAGCTTATATCTTTTCCTTATTCGTTTTCAATTAGTGACGTGCAGGAATACAAAATAGTATTATGAAAAAAATTAAAACAACTTTTTTAACACGTACATATTTTCGACCGATCCTTCAGTCTTCATCGGTGTGTGTATATATATATATATATATATATATATATATATATATATATATATATATATATACTTTATTACAATGATTACAATGAAGTTCAATACTTCAAACGACCGGAACGCAGCGTAAATGACGATGTAAAATTCTTATCGTAACTGTTTCTATAATTAAATGAATTGTAACTTTAAATTTCATCTTTATGGTGAGGCAGAATAAAATAATCAGAAAAAAAAGATTTAATGCTTTTTAACGGTTTTCGAAGATATTGTATTCGCTGCATTGTGCAGCGAATATTGAGGCTAAAGCTGTTCATTAGATCAACGAAGTAGTTTTGAGCTCCTGCAAGGACAACAGTAACGCCAAATTCAGCAAAATAAACTCTACAGAATAAAAAAATGCTGATGTGGGATATGTCACTGCATTCTTTCAGTCGAATCGGATTTGAACGTAACCAGATCAGAACGACCCCGTAAGAGTAGATGGATCCATTCACATGCAGATGGGATCAATTCACTTGAAATACACGTCTTTTGTTCAGGGAGTCCAGAGAAATACCAATGCGAAATAAAGGGATTACGTTCATAAATAGACTTTGCCGATTGCTTTTCCGTAGAATAGATTTAAATCTTGATTTCATTCATACACAGTTTAATGGTTTCTCTCCACAGAAGTATCTAGCGATTGATATCCTCTGAAAGGTCCATACGTGCGCCCATTGTACAATTTACAAGTCATTTTACGGCATATCTAGGTTTTATAAGCCTATTTAATACTGTAGAACGATATTATCAAAGGTATGTCATTGTTTGAGCACATTTGCTATATTGTCTTTTAACAAAAATATCCACGCAGTCACTAACAATTTAATAGCGTAGATTACCATATAAAGCAAATGTCTTTCTAATTGAATATGAGAATATACTCTGTGATTCATTTGAATTATTCTCACACGTGACTAAATGCGTTATGTAATAATAAGAGAGGCGGAACTGTTTATTGAGATTTAAATTTGCAAACTCTGTATAAGCGATTCGATTTAAGAATAAATAAAATTTGATTCAAAATTAATCCATAAAATTCTTGTGGAAATGCGGAGAATTTATTCATCTATATGTTACCATAGGTGTATTCCATATGGCATATAGTTTCCAAAGTTGACCAGCAAGATTCCCGGTTTCACCAACAAACTCTTAACTTGTTATGAGTGCAATCAGCCTAAAACTTATGAGAATAACATTCTAGAAGTTATTATTAGTCTTATTAGTGCAAGAAAATAATAATATACCACATAAAATGTATCGCATAGAGAACTATCGTATACATTAAGAACAATCCGCATCCTAACACATTCTTTTAGAAAGATAGCATGATAAACGTGACTGATAACATTGAAATAGCTTAGCTTCGGGACAAGATCAAAGTGTAGCATCTGTTCCGGCAGATGCTGCAAGCTATGACTAGCTATGACTAGCAAAGACCAGATGTGGGGCAACCCCACATGCCTGACCTTTAACCAGCTCCCATTTCCCACCTCTCGGGAGCTGGTCCCCTTTTTCCCTGCCCCCTCCCTTCCCTCCTCACATTAAAAATCGGCCTTGTGCCTAATTTGCTCGGTGGGGGAGCAAATAAACACCATCTGTTCCGGCAGATGCTGCACTTAAGATAATTTGTACCAGTCAATGGAGGGGAAACCCTCTATACTGGGACAATTATTATTTTTGGTAAACAGAGTGCCCCCTTTTTGACTACTTTGAGGGGAGCTGGTTTTAACCTCACATTAAAAACGGCCTTGTGCCTAATTTGCTCAGTGGGGGAGCAAATAAACACCATCTGTTCCGGCAGATGCTGCACTTAAGATAATTTGTACTAGTCAATGGAGGGGAAACCCTCTATACTGGGACAATTATTATTTTTGGTAACCAGAGTGCCCCTTTTTTTCCAACTTTTAGGGAAGCTGGTTTTAACCTCACATTAAAAACGGCCTTGTGCCTAATTTGCTCAGTGGGGGAGCAAATAAATACCATCTGTTCCGGCAGATGCTGCAGGCTATGACTAGCGATGACTAGCAAAGACCAGATGTGGGGGCAACCCCACATGCCTGACCATAAACCAGCTCCCATTTCCCACCACTCGGGAGCTGGCCCCCTTTTTCCCTTCCCCCTCCCTTCACTCCTCACATTAAAAATCGGCCTTGTGCCTAATTTGCTCCGTGGGGGAGCAAATAAATACCATCTGTTCCGGCAGATGCTGCACTTAAGATAATTTGTACCAGTCAATGGAGGGGCAACCCTCTATACTGGGACAATTATTATTTTTGGTAACCAGAGTGCCTCCTTTTACCCTACTTTTAGGGGAGCTGGTTTTAACCTCACATTAAAAACGGCCTTGTGCCTAATTTGCTCAGTGGGGGAGCAAATAAACACCATCTGTTCTGGCAGATGCTGCACTTAAGATAATTTGTACCAGTCAATGGAGGGGAAACCCTCTATACTGGGACAATTATTATTTTTGGTAACCAGAGTGCCCCCTTTTTGCCTACTTTTAGGGGAGCTGGTTTTTACCTCACATTAAAAACGGCCTTGTGCCTAATTTGCTCAGTGGGGGAGCAAATAAATACCATCTGTTCCGGCAGATGCTGCACTTAAGATAATTTGTACCAGTCAATGGAGGGGAAACCCTCTATACTGGGACAATTATTATTTTTGGTAACAAGAGTGCCCCCTTTTTGCCTACTTTAAGCGGGAGCTGGTTTTTACCTCACATTAAAAACGGCCTCGTGCCTACTTTGCTCAGTGGGGGAGCAAATAAATACGATCTGTTCCGGCAGATACTGCACTTAAGATAATTTGTACCAGTCAATGGAGGGGAAACCCTCTATACTGGGACAATTATTATTTTTGGTAACCAGAGTGACCCCTTTTAGGGGAGCTGGTTTTTACCTCACATTAAAAACGGCCTTGAGCCTAATTTGCTCAGTGGGGGAGCCCATAAATACCATCTGTTCCGGCAGATGCTGCACTTAAGATAATTTGTACCAGTCAATGGAGGGGAAACCCTCTATACTGGGACAATTATTATTTTTGGTAACCAGAGTGCCCCCTTTTTGCCTACTTTTATGGGAGCTGGTTTTTACCTCACATTAAAAACGGCCTTGTGCCTAATTTGCTCAGTGGGGGAGCAAATAAATACCATCTGTTCCGGCAGATGCTGCAGGCTATGACTAGCTATGACTAGCAAAGACCAGATGTGGGGGCAACCCCACATGCCTGACCATAACCCAGCTCCCATTTCCCACACCTCGGGAGCTGGCCCCCTTTTTCCCTTCCCCCTCCCTTCACTCCTAACATTAAAAATCGGCCTTGCGCCTAATCTGCTCGGTGGGGGAGCAAATAAATACCATCTGTTCCGGCAGATGCTGCACTTAAGATAATTTGTACAAGTCAATGGAGGGGAAACCCTCTATACTGGGACAATTATTATTTTTGGTAACCAGAGTGCCTCCTTTTTGCCTACTTTGAGGGGAGCTGGTTTTAACCTCACATTAAAAACGGCCTTGTGCCTAATTTGCTCAGTGGGGGAGCAAATAAACACCATCTGTTCCGGCAGATGCTGCACTTAAGATAATTTGTACTAGTCAATGGAGGGGAAAACCTCTATACTGGGACAATTATTATTTTTGGTAACCAGAGTGCCCCCTTTTTGCCTACTTTTAGGGGAGCTGGTTTTAACCTCACATTAAAAACGGCCTTGTGCCTAATTTGCTCAGTGGGGGAGCAAATAAATACCCTCTGTTCCGGCAGATGCTACACTGAAGATAATTTGTACCAGTCAATGGAGGGGAAACCCTCTATACTGGGACAATTATTATTTTTGGTAACCAGAGTGCCTCCTTTTTGCCTACTTTGAGGGAGGCTGGTTTTAACCTCACATTTAAAACGGCCTTGTGCCTAATTTGCTCAGTGGGGGAGCAAATAAACACCATCTGTTCCGGCAGATGCTGCACTTAAGATAATTTGTACTAGTCAATGGAGGGGAAACCCTCTATACTGGGACAATTATTATTTTTGGTAACCAGAGTGCCCCCTTTTTGCCTACTTTTAGGGGAGCTGGTTTTAACCTCACATTAAAAACGGCCTCGTGCCTAATTTGCTCAGTGGGGGAGCAAATAAACACCATCTGTTCCGGCAGATGCTGCACTTAAGATAATTTGTACTAGTCAATGGAGGGGAAACCCTCTATACTGGGACAATTATTATTTTTGGTAACCAGAGTGCCCCCTTTTTGCCTACTTTTAGGGGAACTGGTTTTTACCTCACATTAAAAACGGCATTGTGCCTAATTTGCTCAGTAGGGGAGCAAATAAATACCATCTGTTCCGGCAGATGCTGCAGGCTATGACTAGCGATGACTAGCAAAGACCAGATGTGGGGGCAACCCCACATCCCTGACCATTACCCAGCTCCCATTTCCAACCTCTCGGGAGCTGGCCCCCTTTTTCCCTTCCCCCTCCCTTCACTCCTCACATTAAAAATCGGCCTTGTGCCTAATTTGCTCCGTGGGGGAGCAAATAAATACCATCTGTTCCGGCAGATGCTGCACTTAAGATAATTTGTACCAGTCAATGGAGGGGAAACCCTCTATACTGGGACAATTATTATTTTTGGTAACCAGAGTGCCTCCTTTTTGCCTACTTTGAGAGGAGCTGGTTTTAACCTCACATTAAAAACGGCCTTGTGCCTAATTTGCTCAGTAGGGGAGCAAATAAATACCATCTGTTCCGGCAGATGCTGCACTTAAGATAATTTGTATTAGTCACTGGAGGGGAAACCCTCTATACTGGGACAATTATTATTTTTGGTAACCAGAGTGCCCCCTTTTTGACTACTTTTAGGGGAGCTGGTTTTAACCTCACATTAAAAACGGCCTTGTGCCTAATTTGCTCAGTGGGGGAGCAAATAAATACCATCTGTTCCGGCAGATGCTGCACTTAAGATAATTTGTACCAGTCAATGGAGGGGAAACCCTCTATACTGGGACAATTATTATTTTTGGTAACCAGAGTGCCTCCATTTTGCCTACTTTGAGGGGAGCTGGTTTGAACCTCACATTTAAAACGGCCTTGTGCCTAATTTGCTCAGTGGGGGAGCAAATAAATACAATCTGTTCCGGCAGATACTGCACTTAAGATAATTTGTACCAGTCAATGGAGGGGAAACCCTCTATACTGGGACAATTATTATTTTTGGTAACAAGAGTGACCCGTTTTAGGGGAGCTGGTTTTTACCTCACATTAAAAACGGCCTTGTGCCTAATTTGCTCAGTGGGGGAGCCCATAAATACCATCTGTTCCGGCAGATGCTGCACTTAAGATAATTTGTACCAGTCAATGGAGGGGAAACCCTCTATACTGGGACAATTATTATTTTTGGTAACCAGAGTGCCTCCTTTTTGCATACTTTTATGGGAGCTGGTTTTAATCTCACATTAAAAACGGCCTTGTGCCTAATTTGCTTAGTGGGGGAGCAAATAAACACCATCTGTTCCGGCAGATGCTGCACTTAAGATAATTTGTACTAGTCAATGGAGGGGAAATCCTCTATACTGGGACAATTATTATTTTTGGTAACCAGAGTGCCCCCTTTTTGCCTACTTTGAGGGGAGCTGGTTTTTACCTCACATTAAAAACGGCCTTGTGCCTAATTTGCTCGGTGGGGGAGCAAATAAATACCATCTGTTCCGGCAGATGCTGCACTTAAGATAATTTGTACCAGTCAATGGAGGGGAAACCCTCTATACTGGGACAATTATTATTTTTGGTAACCAGAGTGCCTTCTTTTTTGCCTACTTTGAGGGGAGCTGGTTTTACCCTCACATTTAAAACGGCCTTGTGCCTAATTTGCTCAGTGGGGGAGCAAATAAACACCATATGTTCCGGCAGATGCTGCACTTAAGATAATTTGTACTAGTCAATGGAGGGGAAACCCTCTATACTGGGACAATAATTATTTTTGGTAACCAGAGTGCCCCCTTTTTGCCTACTTTTAGGGGAGCTGATTTTTACCTCACATTAAAAACGGCCTTGTGCCTAATTTGCTCAGTGGGGGAGCAAATAAATACCATCTGTTCCGGCAGATGCTGCACTTAAGATAATTTGTACCAGTCAATGGAGGGGAAACCCTCTATACTGGGACAATTATTATTTTTGGTAACCAGAGTGCCCCCTTTTTGCCTACTTTTAAGGGGAGCTTGTTTTTACCTCACATTAAAAACGGCCTTGTGCCTAATTTGCTCAGTGGGGGAGCAAATAAATACCATCTGTTCCGGCAGATGCTGCACTCAGGATAATTTGTACTAGTCAATGGAGCGGAAACCCTCTATACTGGGACAATTATTATTTTTGGTAACCAGAGTTCCCCCTTTTTGCCTACTTTTAAGGGAGCTGGTTTTTACCTCACATTAAAAACGGCCTTGTGCCTAATTTGCTCAGTGGGGGAGCAAATAAATACCATCTGTTCCGGCAGATGCTGCACTTAAGATAATTTGTACCAGTCAATGGAGGGGAAAAACTCTATACTGGGACAATTATTATTTTTGGTAACCAGAGTGCCCCCTTTTTGCCTACTTTAAGCGGGAGCTGGTTTTTACCTCACATTAAAAACGGCCTTGTGCCTACTTTGCTCAGTTGGGGAGCAAATAAATACGATCTGTTCCGGCAGATACTGCACTTAAGATAATTTGTACCAGTCAATGGAGGGGAAACCCTCTATACTGGGACAATTATTATTTTTGGTAACCAGAGTGACCCCTTTTAGGGGAGCTGGTTATTACCTCACATTAAAAACGGCCTTGTGCCTAATTTGCTCAGTGGGGGAGCCCATAAATACCATCTGTTCCGGCAGATGCTGCACTTAAGATAATTTGTACCAGTCAATGGAGGGGAAACCCTCTATACTGGGACAATTATTATTTTTGGTAACCAGAGTGCCCCCTTTTTGCCTACTTTTATGGGAGCTGGTTTTATCCTCACATTTAAAACGGCCTTGTGCCTAATTTGCTCAGTGGGGGAGCAAATAAATACCATCTGTTCCGGCAGATGCTGCAGGCTATGATTAGCTATGACTAGCAAAGACCAGATGTGGGGGCAACCCCACATGCCTGACCATAACCCAGCTCCCATTTCCCACCTCTCTAGAGCTGGCCCCCTTTTTCCCTTCCCCCTCCCTTCACTCCTCACATTAAAAATCGGCCTTGCGCCTAATTTGCTCGGTGGGGGAGCAAATAAATACCATCTGTTCCGGCAGATGCTGCACTTAAGATAATTTGTACAAGTCATTTGAGGGGAAACCCTCTATACTGGGACAATTATTATTTTTGGTAACCAGAGTGCCTCGTTTTTGCCTACTTTGAGGGGAGCTGGTTTTAACCTCACATTAAAAACGGCCTTGTGCCTAATTTGCTCAGTAGGGGAGCAAATAAACACCATCTGTTCCGGCAGATGCTGCACTTAAGATAATTTGTATTAGTCACTGGAGGGGAAACCCTCTATACTGGGACAATTATTATTTTTGGTAACCAGAGTGCCCCCTTTTTGCCTACTTTTAGGGGAGCGGGTTTTAACCTCACATTAAAAACGGCCTTGTGCCTAATTTGCTCAGTGGGGGAGCAAATAAATACCATCTTTTCCGGCAGATGCTGCACTTAAGATAATTTGTACCAGTCAATGGAGGGGAAACCATCTATACTGGGACAATTATTATTTTTGGTAACCAGAGTGCCTCCTTTTTGCCTACTTTGAGGGGAGCTGGTTTTAACCTCACATTTAAAACGGCCTTGTGCCTAATTTGCTCAGTGGGGGAGCAAATAAACACCATCTGTTCCGGCAGATGCTGCACTTAAGATAATTTGTACTAGTCAATGGAGGGGAAACCCTCTATACTGGGACAATTATTATTTTTGGTAACCAGAGTGCCCCCTTTTTGCCTACTTTTAGGGGAGCTGGTTTTAACCTCACATTAAAAACGGCCTTGTGCCTAATTTGCTCAGTGGGGGAGCAAATAAACACCATCTGTTCCGGCAGATGCTGCACTTAAGATAATTTGTACTAGTCAATGGAGGGGAAACCCTCTATACTGGGACAATTATTATTTTTGGTAACCAGAGTGCCCCCTTTTTGCCTACTTTTAGGGGAGCTGGTTTTTACCTCACATTAAAAACGGCATTGTGCCTAATTTGCTCAGTGGGGGAGCAAATAAATACCATCTGTTCCGGCAGATGCTGCAGGCTATGACTAGCGATGACTAGCAAAGACCAGATGTGGGGGCAACCCCACATCCCTGACCATTACCCAGCTCCCATTTCCCACCTCTCGGGAGCTGGCCCCCTTTTTCCCCTCCCCTCTCCCTTCACTCCTCACATTAAAAATCGGCCTTGTGCCTAATTTGCTCCGTGGGGGAGCAAATAAATACCATCTGTTCCGGCAGATGCTGCCTTTAAGATAAATTGTACCAGTCAATGGAGGGGCAACCCTCTATACTGGGACAATTATTATTTTTGGTAACCAGAGTGCCTCCTTTTTGCCTACTTTGAGAGGAGCTGGTTTTAACCTCATATTAAAAACGGCCTTGTGCCTAATTTGCTCAGTAGGGGAGCAAATAAACACAATCTGTTCCGGCAGATGCTGCACTTAAGATAATTTGTACCAGTCAATGGAGGGGAAACCCTCTATACTGGGACAATTATTATTTTTGGTAACCAGAGTGCCCCCTTTTTGCCTACTTTTAGGGGAGCGGGTTTTTACCTCACATTAAAAACGGCCTTGTGCCTAATTTGCTCAGTGGGGGAGCAAATAAATACCATCTGTTCCGGCAGATGCTGCACTTAAGATAATTTGTACCAGTCAATGGAGGGGAAACCCTCTATACTGGGACAATTATTATTTTTGGTAACCAGAGTGCCCCCTTTTTGCCTACTTTTAGCGGGAGCTGGTTTTTACCTCACATTAAAAAGTGCCTTGTGCCTAATTTGCTCAGTGGGGAAGCAATTAATACGATCTGTTCCGGCAGATACTGCACTTAAGATAATTTGTACCAGTCAATGGAGGGGAAACCCTCTATACTGGGACAATTATTATTTTTGGTAACAAGAGTGACCCCTTTTAGGGGAGCTGGTTTTTACCTCACATTAAAAACGGCCTTGTGCCTAATTTGCTCAGTGGGGGAGCCCATAAATACCATCTGTTCCGGCAGATGCTGCACTTAAGATAATTTGTACCAGTCAATGGAGGGGAAACCCTCTATACTGGGACAATTATTATTTTTGGTAACCAGAGTGCCTCCTTTTTGCCTACTTTGAGAGGAGCTGGTTTTAACCTCACATTAAAAACGGCCTTGTGCCTAATTTGCTCAGTGGGGGAGCAAATAAACACCATCTGTTCCGGCAGATGCTGCACTTAAGATAATTTGTACTAGTCAATGGAGGGGAAACCCTCTATACTGGGACAATTATTATTTTTGGTAACCAGAGTGCCCCCTTTTTGCCTACTTTTAGGGGAGCTGGTTTAAACCTAACATTAAAAACGGCCTTGTGCCTAATTTGCTCAGTGGGGGAGCAAATAAATACCATCTGTTCCGGCAGATGCGGCACTTAAGATAATTTGTACTAGTCAATGGAGGGGAAACCCTCTATACTGGGACAATTATTATTTTTGGTTACCAGAGTGCCCCCTTTTTGCCTACTTTTAGGGGAGCTGGTTTTAACCTCACATTAAAAACGGCCTTGTGCCTAATTTGCTCAGTGGGGGAGCAAATAAACACCATCTGTTCCGGCAGATGCTGCACTTAAGATAATTTGTACTAGTCAATGGAGGGGAAACCCTCTATACTGGGACAATTATTATTTTTGGTAACCAGAGTGCCCCCTTTTTGCCTACTTTTAGGGGAACTGGTTTTTACCTCACATTAAAAACGGCATTGTGCCTAATTTGCTCAGTGGGGGAGCAAATAAATACCATCTGTTCCGGCAGATGCTGCAGGCTATGACTAGCGATGACTAGCAAAGACCAGATGTGGGGGCAACCCCACATCCCTGACCATTACCCAGCTCCCATTTCCCACCTCTCGGGAGCTGGCCCCCTTTTTCCCTTCCCCCTCCCTTCACTCCTCACATTAAAAATCGGCCTTGTGCCTAATTTGCTCCGTGGAGGAGCAAATAAATACCATCTGTTCCGGCAGATGCTGCACTTAAGATAATTTGTACCAGTCAATGGAGGGGCAACCCTCTATACTGGGACAATTATTATTTTTGGTACCCAGAGTGCCTCCTTTTTGCCTACTTTAAGAGGAGCTGGTTTTAACCTCACATTAAAAACGGCCTTGTGCCTAATTTGCTCAGTAGGGGAGCAAATAAACACCATCTGTTCCGGCAGATGCTGCACTTAAGATAATTTGTATTAGTCACTGGAGGGGAAACCCTCTATACTGGGACAATTATTATTTTTGGTAACCAGAGTGCCCCCTTTTTGCCTACTTTAAGGGGAGCGGGTTTTAACCTCACATTAAAAACGGCCTTGTGCCTAATTTGCTCAGTGGGGGAGCAAATAAATACCATCTGTTCCGGCAGATGCTGCACTTAAGATAATTTGTACCAGTCAATGGAGGGGAAACCCTCTATACTGGGACAATTATTATTTTTGGTAACCAGAGTGCCTCCTTTTTTCCTACTTTGAGGGGAGCTGGTTTAAACCTCACATTTAAAACGGCCTTGTGCCTAATTTGCTCAGTGGGGGAGCAAATAAACACCATCTGTTCCGGCAGATGCTGCACTTAAGATAATTTGTACTAGTCAATGGAGGGGAAACCCTCTATACTGGGACAATTATTATTTTTGGTAACCAGAGTGCCCCCTTTTTGCCTACTTTTAGGGGAGCTGGTTTTTACCTCACATTAAAAACGGCCTTGTGCCTAATTTGCTCAGTGGGGGAGCAAATAAACACCATCTGTTCCGGCAGATGCTGCACTTAAGATAATTTGTACTAGTCAATGGAGGGGAAACCCTCTATACTGGGACAATTATTATTTTTGGTAACCAGAGTGCCCCCTTTTTGCCTACTTTTAGGGGAACTGGTTTTTACTTCACATTAAAAACGGCATTGTGCCTAATTTGCTCAGTGGGTGAGCAAATAAATACCATCTGTTCCGGCAGATGCTGCAGGCTATGACTAGCGATGACTAGCAAAGACCAGATGTGGGGGCAACCCCACATCCCTGACCATTACCCAGCTCCTATATCCCACCTCTCGGGAGCTGGCCCCCTTTTTCCCCTCCCCTCTCCCTTCACTCCTCACATTAAAAATCGGCCTTGTGCCTAATTTGCTCCGTGGGGGAGCAAATAAATACCATCTGTTCCGGCAGATGCTGCACTTAAGATAAATTGTACCAGTCAATGGAGGGGCAACCCTCTATACTGGGACAATTATTATTTTTGGTAACCAGGTGCCTCCTTTTTGCCTACTTTGAGAGGAGCTGGTTTTAACCTCATATTAAAAACGGCCTTGTGCCTAATTTGCTCAGTAGGGGAGCAAATAAACACCATCTGTTCCGGCAGATGCTGCACTTAAGATAATTTGTATTAGTCACTGGAGGGGAAACCCTCTATACTGGGACAATTATTATTTTTGGTAACCAGAGTGCCCCCTTTTTGCCTACTTTTAGGGGAGCGGGTTTTTACCTCACATTAAAAACGGCCTTGTGCCTAATTTGCTCAGTGGGGGAGCAAATAAATACCATCTGTTCCGGCAGATGCTGCACTTAAGATAATTTGTACCAGTCAATGGAGGGGAAACCCTCTATACTGGGACAATTATTATTTTTGGTAACAAGAGTGCCCGCTTTTTGCCTACTTTTAGCGGGAGCTGGTTTTTACCTCACATTAAAAAGTGCCTTGTGCCTAATTTGCTCAGTGGGGAAGCAATTAATACGATCTGTTCCGGCAGATACTGCACTTAAGATAATTTGTACCAGTCAATGGAGGGGAAACCCTCTATACTGGGACAATTATTATTTTTGGTAACAAGAGTGACCCCTTTTAGGGGAGCTGGTTTTTACCTCACATTAAAAACGGCCTTGTGCCTAATTTGCTCAGTGGGGGAGCCCATAAATACTATCTGTTCCGGCAGATGCTGCACTTAAGATAATTTGTACCAGTCAATGGAGGGGAAACCCTCTATACTGGGACAATTATTATTTTTGGTAACCAGAGTGCCTCCTTTTTGCCTACTTTGAGGGGAGCTGGTTTTAACCTCACATTAAAAACGGCCTTGTGCCTAATTTGCTAAGTGGGGGAGCAAATAAACACCATCTGTTCCGGCAGATGCTGCACTTAAGATAATTTGTACTAGTCAATGGAGGGGAAACCCTCTATACTGGGACAATTATTATTTTTGGTAACCAGAGTGCCCCCTTTTTGCCTACTTTTAGGGGAGCTGGTTTTTACCTCACATTAAAAACGGCCTTGTGCCTAATTTGCTCGGTAGGGGAGCAAACCAGTCAATGGAGGGGAAACCCTCTATACTGGGACAATTATTATTTTTGGTAACCAGAGTGCCTTCTTTTTTTCCTACTTTGAGGGGAGCTGGTTTTAACCTCACATTTAAAACGGCCTTGTGCCTAATTTGCTCAGTGGGCGAGCAAATAAACACCATATGTTCCGGCAGATTCTGCACTTAAGATAATTTGTACTAGTCAATGGAGGGAAAACCCTCTATACTGGGACAATTATTATTTTTGGTAACCAGAGTGCCCCCTTTTTGCCTACTTTTAGGGGAGCTGGTTTTTACCTCACATTAAAAACGGCCTTGGTCCTAATTTGCTCAGTGGGGGAGCAAATAAATACCATCTGTTCCGGCAGATGCTGCACTTAAGATAATTTGTACCAGTCAATGGAGGGGAAACCCTCTATACTGGGACAATTATTATTTTTGGTAACCAGAGTGCCCCCTTTTTGCCTACTTTTAGGGGAGCTTGTTTTTACCTCACATTAAAAACGGCCTTGTGCCTAATTTGCTCAGTGGGGGAGCAAATAAATACCATCTGTTCTGGCAGATGCTGCACTCAGGATAATTTGTACTAGTCAATGGAGGGGAAACCCTCTATACTGGGACAATTATTATTTTTGGTAACCAGAGTTCCCCCGTTTTGCCTACTTTTAAGGGAGCTGGTTTTAACCTCACATTAAAAACGGCCTTGTGCCTAATTTGCTCAGTGGGGGAGCAAATAAATACCATCTGTTCCGGCAGATGCTGCACTTAAGATAATTTGTACCAGTCAATGGAGGGGAAAAACTCTATACTGGGACAATTATTATTTTTGGTAACCAGAGTGCCCCCTTTTTGCCTACTTTGAGGGGAGCTGGTTTTTACCTCACATAAAAAACGGCCTTGTGCCTAATTTGCTCAGTGGGGGAGCAAATAAATACGATCTGTTCCGGCAGATACTGCACTTAAGATAATTTGTACCAGTCAATGGAGGGGAAACCCTCTATACTGGGACAATTATTATTTTTGGTAACCAGAGTGACCCCTTTTAGGGGAGCTGGTTTTTACCTCACATTAAAAACGGCCTTTTGCCTAATTTGCTCAGTGGGGGAGCCCATAAATACCATCTGTTCCGGCAGATGCTGCACTCAGGATAATTTGTACTAGTCAATGGAGGGGAAACCCTCTATACTGGGACAATTATTAATTTTTGTAACCAGAGTTCCCCCTTTTTGCCTACTTTTAAGGGAGCTGGTTTTTACCTCACATTAAAAACGGCCTTGTGCCTAATTTGCTCAGTGGGGGAGCAAATAAATACCATCTGTTCCGGCAGATGTTGCAGGCTATGACTAGCGATGACTAGCAAAGACTAGATGTGGGGGCAACCCCACATGCCTGACCATTAACCAGCTCCCATTCCCCACCTCTCGGGAGCTGGCCCCCTTTTTCCCTTCCCCCTTCCTTCACTCCTCACATTAAACATCGGCCTTGCGCCTTATTTGCTCGGTGGGGGAGCAAATAAATACCATCTGTTCCGGCAGATGCTGCACTTAAGATAATTTGTACTTGTCAATGGAGGGGAAACCCTCTATACTGGGACAATTATTATTTTTGGTAACCAGAGTGCCTCCTTTTTGCCTACTTTTAGGGAAGCGGGTTTTAACCTCACATTAAAAACGGCCTTGTGCCTAATTTGCTCAGTGGGGGAGCAAATAAACACCATCTGTTCCGGCAGATGCTGCACTTAAGATAATTTGTACCAGTCAATTGAGGGGAAACCCTCTATACTGGGACAATTATTATTTTTGATAAGCAGAGTGCCTTCTTTTTTGCCTACTTTGAGGAGAGCTGGTTTTTACCTCACATTTAAAACGGCCTTGTGCCTAATTTGCTCAGTGGGGGAGCAAATAAAAACAATCTGGTCCGGCAGATGCTGCACTTAAGATAATTTGTACTAGTCAATGGAGGAGAAACCCTCTATACTGGGACAATTATTATTTTTGGTAACCAGAGTGCCCCCTTTTTGCCTAATTTTAGGGTAGCTGGTTTTTACCTCACATTAAAAACGGCCTTGTGCCTAATTTGCTCAGTGGGGGAGCAAATAAATACCATCTGTTCCGGCAGATGCTGCACTTAAGATAATTTGTACCAGTCAATCGAGGGGAAACCCTCTATACTGGGACAATTATTATTTTTGGTAACCAGAGTGCCTCCTTTTTTCCTACTTTGAGGGGAGCTGGTTTTAACCTCACATTTGAAACGGCCTTGTGCCTAATTTGCTCAGTGGGGGAGCAAATAAACACCATCTGTTCCGGCAGATGCTGCACTTAAGATAATTTGTACTAGTCAATGGAGGGGAAACCCTCTATACTGGGACAATTATTATTTTTGGTAACCAGAGTGCCCCCTTTTTGCCTACTTTTAGGGGAGCTGGTTTTTACCTCACATTAAAAACGGCCTTGTGCCTAATTTTCTCAGTGGGGGAGCAAATAAATACCATCTGTTCCGGCAGATGCTGCACTTAAGATAATTTGTACCAGTCAATGGAGGGGAAACCCTCTATACTGGGACAATTATTATTTTTGGTAACCAGAGTGCCCCCTTTTTGCATACTTTTAGGGGAGCTGGTTTTTACCTCACATAAAAAACGGCCTCGTGCCTAATTTGCTCAGTGGGGGAGCAAATAAATACCATCTGTTCCGGCAGATGCTGCACTCAGGATAATTTGTACTAGTCAATGGAGGGGAAACCCTCTATACTGGGACAATTATTATTTTTGGTAACCAGAGTTCCTCCTTTTTGCCTACTTTGAGGGGAGCTGGTTTTAACCTCACATTTAAAACGGCCTTGTGCCTAATTTGCTCAGTGGGGGAGCAAATGAACACCATCTGTTCCGGCAGATGCTGCACTTAAGATAATTTGTACTAGTCAATGGAGGGGGAACCCTCTGTACTGGGACAATTAGTATTTTTGGTAACCAGAGTGCCCCCTTTTTGCCTACTTTTAGGGGAGCTGGTTTTTACCTCACATTAAAAACGGCCTTGTGCCTAATTTGCTCAGTGGGGGAGCAAATAAATACCATCTGTTCCGGCAGATGCTGCACTTAAGATAATTTGTACCAGTCAATGGAGGGGAAACCCTCTATACTGGGACAATTATTATTTTTGGTAACCAGAGTGCCTCCTTTTTGCCTACTTTTAGGGGAGCTGGTTTTTACCTCACATTAAAAACGGCATTGTGCCTAATTTGCTCAGTGGGGGAGCAAATAAATACTATCTGTTCCGGCAGATGCTGCACTCAGGATAATGTGTACTAGTAAATGGAGGGGAAACCCTCTATACTGGGACAATTATTATTTTTGGTAACCAGAGTGCCCCCTTTTTGCCTACTTTTAAGGGAGCTTGTTTTTACCTCACATTAAAAACGGCCTTGTGCCTAATTTGCTCAGTGGGGGAGCAAATAAATACCATCTGTTCCGGAAGATGCTGCACTTAAGATAATTTGTACCAGTCAATGGAGGGGAAACCCTCTATACTGGGACAATTATTATTTTTAGTAACCAGAGTGCCCCCTTTTTGCCTACTTTTAAGGGAGCTGGTTTTTACCTCACATAAAAAACGGCCTCGTGCCTAATTTGCTCAGTGGGGGAGCAAATAAATACCATCTGTTCCGGCAGATGCTGCACTCAGGATAATTGGTACTAGTCAATGGAGGGGAAACCCTCTATACTGGGACAATTATTATTTTTGGTAACCAGAGTTCCTCCTTTTTGCCTACTTTGAGGGGAGCTGGTTTTAACCTCACATTTAAAACGGCCTTGTGCCTAATTTGCTCAGTGGGGGAGCAAATGAACACCATCTGTTCCGGCAGATGCTGCACTTAAGATAATTTGTACTAGTCAATGGAGGGGGAACCCTCTGTACTGGGACAATTAGTATTTTTGGTAACCAGAGTGCCCCCTTTTTGCCTACTTTTAGGGGAGCTGGTTTTTACCTCACATTAAAAACGGCCTTGGTCCTAATTTGCTCAGTGGGGGAGCAAATAAATACCATCTCTTCCGGCAGATGCTGCACTTAAGATAATGTGTACCAGTCAATGGAGGGGAAACCCTCTATACGTGGACAATTATTATTTTTGGTAACCAGAGTGACCCCTTTTTGCCTACTTTTAGGGGAGCTGGTTTTTACCTCACATTAAAAACGGCCTTGTGCCTAATTTGCTCAGTGGGGAGCAAATAAATACTATCTGTTCCGGCAGATGCTGCACTCAGGATAATTTGTACTAGTCAATGGAGGGGAAACCCTCTATACTGGGACAATTATTATTTTTGGTAACCAGAGTGACCCCTTTTTGCCTACTTTTAAGGGAGCTTGTTTTTACCTCACATTAAAAACGGCCTTGTGCCTAATTTGCTCAGTGGGGGAGCAAATAAATACCATCTGTTCCGGAAGATGCTGCACTTAAGATAATTTGTACCAGTCAATGGAGGGGAAAACCTCTATACTGGGACAATTATTATTTTTGGTAACCAGAGTGCCCCCTTTTTGCCTACTTTGAGGGGAACTGGTTTTAACCTCACATTAAAAACGGCCTTGTGCTTACTTTGCTCAGTGGGGGAGCAAATAAATACGACCTGTTCCGGCAGATACTGCACTTAAGATAATTTGTACCAGTCAATGGAGGGGAAACCCTCTATACTGGGACAATTATTATTTTTAGTAACCAGAGTGACCCCTTTTAGGAGAGCTGGTTTTTACCTCACATTAAAAACGGCCTTGTGCCTAATTTACTCAGTGGGGGAGCCTATAAATACCATCTGTTCCGGCAGATGCTGCACTTAAGATAATTTGTACCAGTCAATGGAGGGGAAACCCTCTATACTGGGACAATTATTATTTTTGGTAACCAGAGTGCCCCCTTTTTGCCTACTGTTAGGGGAGCTGGTTTTTACCTCACATCAAAAACGACCTTGTGCCTAATTTGCTCAGTGGGGGAGCAAATAAATACCATCTGTTCCGGCAGATGCTGCAGGCTATGACTAGCGATGACTAGCAAAGACCAGATGTGGGGGCAACCCCACATGCCTGACCATTAACCAGCTCCCATTTCCCACCTCTCGGGAGCTGGCCCCCTTTTTCCCTTCCCCCTCCCTTCACTCCTCACATTAAAAATCGGCCTTGCGCCTAATTTGCTCGGTGGGGGAGCAAATAAATACCATCTGTTCAAGCAGATGCTGCACTTAAGTTAATTTGTACCAGTCAATGGAGGGGAAACCCTCTATACTGGGACAATTATTATTTTTGGTAACAAGAGTGCCTCCTTTTTGCCTACTTTGAGGGGAGCTGGTTTTAACCTCACATTAAAAACGGCCTTGTGCCTAATTTGCTCAGTGGGGGAGCAAATAAACACCATCTGTTCCGGCAGATGCTGCACTTAAGATAATTTGTACTAGTCAATGGAGGGGAAACCCTCTATACTGGGACAATTATTATTTTTGGTAACCAGAGTGCCACCTTTTTGCATACTTTTAGGGGAGCTGGTTTTTACCTCACATTAAAAACGGTCTTGTGCCTAATTTGCTCAGTGGGGGAGCAAATAAATACCATCTGTTCCGGCAGATGCTGCACTCAGGATAATTTGTACTAGTCAATGGAGGGGAAACCCTCTATACTGGGACAATTATTATTTTTGGTAACCAGAGTGCCTCCTTTTTGCCTACTTTGAGGGGAGCTGGTTTTAACCTCACATTTAAAACGGCCTTGTGCCTAATTTGCTCAGTGGGGGAGCAAATGAACACCATCTGTTCCGGCAGATGCTGCACTTAAGATAATTTGTACTAGTCAATGGAGGGGAAACCCTCTGTACTGGGACAATTAGTATTTTTGGTAACCAGAGTGCCCCCTTTTTGCCTACTTTTAGGGGAGCTGGTTGTTACCTCACATTAAAAACGGCCTTGGTCCTAATTTTCTCAGTGGAGGAGCAAATAAATACCATCTGTTCCGGCAGATGCTGCACTTAAGATAATGTGTACCAGTCAATTGAGGGGAAACCCTCTATACGTGGACAATTATTATTTTTGGTAACCAGAGTGACCCCTTTTTGCCTACTTTTAGGGGAGCTGTTTTTTACCCCACATTAAAAACGGCCTTGTGCCTAATTTGCTCAGTGGGGGAGCAAATAAATACTATCTGTTCCGGCAGATGCTGCACTCAGGATAATTTGTACTAGTCAATGGAGGGGAAACCCTCTATACTGGGACAATTATTATTTTTGGTAACCAGAGTGACCCATTTTTGCCTACTTTTAAGGGAGCTGGTTTTTACCTCACATTAAAAACGGCCTTGTGCCTAATTTGCTCAGTGGGGGAGCAAATAAATACCATCTGTTCCGGCAGATGCTGCACTTAAGATAATTTGTACCAGTCAATGGAGGGGAAACCCTCTATACTGGGACAATTATTATTTTTGGTAACCAGAGTGCCCCCTTTTTGCCTACTTTGAGGGGAGCTGGTTTTAACCTCACATTAAAAACGGCCTTGTGCTTACTTTGCTCAGTGGGGGAGCAAATAAATACGACCTGTTCCGGCAGATACTGCACTTAAGATAATTTGTACCAGTCAATGGAGGGGAAACCCTCTATACTGGGACAATTATTATTTTTAGTAACCAGAGTGACCCCTTTTAGGGGAGCTGGTTTTTACCTCACATTAAAAACGGCCTTGTGCCTAATTTACTCAGTGGGGGAGCCTATAAATACCATCTGTTCCGGCAGATGCTGCACTTAAGATAATTTGTACCAGTCAATGGAGGGGAAACCCTCTATACTGGGACAATTATTATTTTTGGTAACAAGAGTGCCCCCTTTTTGCCTACTGTTAGGGGAGCTGGTTTTTACCTCACATTAAAAACGACCTTGTGCCTAATTTGCTCAGTGGGGGAGCAAATAAATACCATCAGTTCCGGCAGATGCTGCAGGCTATGACTAGCGATGACTAGCAAAGACCAGATGTGGGGGCAACCCCACATGCTTACCATTAACCAGATCCATTTCACACCTCTCGGGAGCTGGCCCCCTTTTTCCCTTCCCCCTCCCTTCACTCCTCACATTAAAAATCGGCCTTGCGCCTAATTTGCTCGGTGGGGGAGCAAATAAATACCATCTGTTCCGGCAGATGCTGCACTTAAGATAATTTGTACCAGTCAATGGAGGGGAAACCCTCTATACTGGGACAATTATTATTTGTGGTAACCCGAGTGCATCCTTTTTGCCTACTTTGAGGGGAGCTGGTTTTAACCTCACATTAAAAACGGCCTTGTGCCTAATTTGCTCAGTGGGGGAGCAAATAAACACCATCTGTTCCAGCAGATGCTGCACTTAAGATAATTTGTACTAGTCAATGGAGGGGAAACCCTCTATACTGGGACAATTATTATTTTTGGTAACCAGAGTGCCCCCTTTTAGCCTACTTTTAGGGAAGCTGGTTTTTTACCTCACATTAAAAACGGCCTTGTGCCTAATTTGCTCAAGGGGGGAGCAAATAAATACCATCTGTTCCGGCAGATGCTGCACTCAGGATAATTTGTACTAGTCAATGGAGGGGAAACCCTCTATACTGGGACAATTATTATTTTTGGTAACCAGAGTGCCCCCTTTTTGCCTTCTTTGAGGGGAGCTGGTTTTAACCTCACATTAAAAACGGCCTTGTGCCTAATTTGCTCAGTGGGGGAGCAAATAAATACCATCTGTCCCGGCAGATGCTGCACTTAAGATAATTTGTACCAGTCAATGGAGGGGAAACCCTCTATACTGGGACAATTATTATTTTTGGTAACCAGAGTGCCCCCTTTTTGCCTACTTTGAGGGGAGCTGGTTTTAACCTCACATTAAAAACGGCCTTGTGCTTACTTTGCTCAGTGGGGGAGCAAATAAATACGACCTGTTCCGGCAGATACTGCACTTAAGATAATTTGTACCAGTCAATGGAGGGGAAACCCTCTATACTGGGACAATTAGTATTTTTAGTAACCAGAGTGACCTTTTTTAGGGGAGCTGGTTTTTACCTCACATTAAAAACGGCCTTGTGCCTAATTTACTCAGTGGGGGAGCCCATAAATACCATCTGTTCCGGCAGATGCTGCACTAAAGATAATTTGTACCAGTCAATGGAGGGGAAACCCTCTATACTGGGACAATTATTATTTTTGGTAACCAGAGTGCCCCATTTTTGCCTACTGTTAGGGGAGCTGGTTTTTACCTCACATTAAAACGGCCTTGTGCCTAATTTGCTCAGTGGGGGAGCAAATAAATACCATCTGTTCCGGCAGATGCTGCAGGCTATGACTAGCGATGACTAGCAAAGACCAGATGTGGGGGCAACCTTACATGCCTGACCATTAACCAGCTCCCATTTCCCACCTCTCGGGAGCTGGCCCCCTTTTTCCCTTCCCCCTCCGTTCACTCCTCACATTAAAATCGGCCTTGCGCCTAATTTGCTCGGTGGGGAAGCAAATAAATACCATCTGTTCCGGCAGATGCTGATCTTAAGATAATTTGTACCAGTCAATGGAGGGGAAACCCTCTATACTGGGACAATTATTATTTGTGGTAACCCGAGTGCATCTTTTTTGCCTACTTTGAGAGGAGCAGGTTTTAACCTCACATTAAAAACGGCCTTGTGCCTAATTTGCTCAGTGGGGGAGCAAATAAACACCATCTGTTCCGGCAGATGCTGCATTAAGATAATTTGTACTAGTCAATGGAGGGGAAACCCTCTATACTGGGACAATTATTATTTTTGGTAACCAGAGTGCCCCCTTTTTGCCTACTTTTAGGGGAGCTGGTTTTTACCTCACATTAAAAACGGCCTTGTGCCTTATTTGCTCAGTGGGGGAGCAAATAAATACCATCTGTTCCGGCAGATGCTGCACTTAAGATAATTTGTACCAGTCAATGGAGGGGAAACCCTCTATACTGGGACAATTATTATTTTTGGTAACCAGAGTGCCTCCTTTTTTCCTACTTTGCGGGGAGCTGGTTTTCACCTCACATTAAAAACGGCCTTGTGCCTAATTTGCTCAGTGGGGGAGCAAATAAACACCATCTGTTCCGGCAGATTCTGCACTTAAGATAATTTGTACTAGTCAATGGAGGGGAAACCCTCTATACTGGGACAATTATTATTTTTGGTAACCAGAGTGCCCCCTTTTTGCCTACTTTTAGGGGAGCTGGTTTTTACCTCACATTAAAAACGGCCTTGTGCCTAATTTGCTCAGTGGGGGAGCAAATAAATACCATCTGTTCCGGCAGATGCTGCACTTAAGATAATTTGTACCAGTCAATGGAAGGGAAACCCTCTATACTGGGACAATTATTATTTTTGGTAACCATAGTGCCCCCTTTTTGCCTCCTTTTAGGGAAGCTGGTTTTTACCTCACATTAAAAACCGCCTTGTGCCTTATTTGCTCAGTGGGGGAGCAAATAAATACCATCTGTTCCGGCAGATGCTGCACTCAGGATAATTGGTACTAGTCAATGGAGGGGAGACCCTCTATACTGGGACAATTATTATTTTTGGGAACCAGAGCGCCCCCTTTTTGCCTTCTTTGAGGGGAGCTTGTTTTTACCTCACATTAAAAACGGCCTTGTGCCTAATTTGCTCAGTGGGGGAGCAAATAAATACCATCTGTTCCGGCAGATGCTGCACTTAAGATAATTTGTACCAGTCAATGGAGGGGAAACCCTCTATACTGGGACAATTATTATTTTTGGTAACCAGAGTGACCCCTTTTAGGGGAGCTGGTTTTTACCTCACATTAAAAACGGCCTTGTGCCTAATTTGCTCAGTGGGGGAGCCCATAAATACAATCTGTTCCGGCAGATGCTGCACTAAAGATAATTTGTACCAGTCAATGGAGGGGAAACCCTCTATACTGGGACAATTATTATTTTTGGTAACCAGAGTGCCCCCTTTTTGCCTACTTTTAGGGGAGCTGGTTTTTACTTCACATTAAAAACGGCCTTGTGCCTAATTTGCTCAGTAGGGGAGCAAATAAATACCATCTGTTCCGGCAGATGCTGCAGGCTATGACTAGCGATGACTAGCAAAGACCAGATGTGGGGGCAACCCCACATGCCTGACCATTAACCAGCTCCCATTTCCAACGGCTCGGGAGCTGGCCCCCTTTTTCCATTCCCCCTCCCTTCACTCCTCACATTAAAAATCGGCCTTGTGCCTAATTTGCTCCGTGGGGGAGCAAATAAATACCATCTGTTCCGGCAGATGCTGCACTTAAGATAATTTGTACCAGTCAATGGAGGGGAAACCCTCTATACTGGGACAATTATTATTTGTGTAACCAGAGTGCCCCCTTTTGGCCTGCTTTAAAGGGAGCTGGTTTTTACCTCACATTAAAAACAGACTTGTGCCTAATTTGCTCAGTGGGGGAGCAAATAAATACCATCTGTTCCGGCAGATGCTGCACTTAAGATAATTTGTACTAGTCAATGGAGGGGAAACCCTCTATACTGGGACAATTATTATTTTTGGTAACCAGAGTGCCCCCTTTTTGCATACTTTTAGGGGAGCTTGTTTTTACCTCACATTAAAAACGGCCTTGTGCCTAATTTGCTCAGTGGGGGAGCAAATAAACACCATCTGTTCCGGCAGATGCTGCAAGCTATGACTAGCTATGACTAGCGAAGACCAGATGTGGGGGCAACCCCACATGCCTGACCTTTAACCAGCTCCCATTTCCCACCTCTCGGGAGCTGGCCCCCTTTTTTCCTTCCCCCTCCCTTCACTCCTCACATTAAAAACGGCCTTGTGCCTAATTTGCTCAGTAGGGGAGCAAATAAATACCATCTGTTCCGGCAGATGCTGCAGGCTATGACTAGCGATGACTAGCAAAGACCAGATGTGGGGGCAACCCCACATGCCTGACCATTAACCAGCTCCCATTTCCCACCTCTCGGGAGCTGGCCCCCTTTTTCCCTTCCCCCTCCCTTCACTCCTTACATTAAAAATCGGCCTTGCGCCTAATTTGCTCGGTGGGGGAGCAAATAAATACCATCTGTTCCGGCAGATGCTGCACTTAAGATAATTTGTACCAGTCAATGGAGGGGAAACCCTCTATACTGGGACAATTATTATTTTTGGTAACCAGAGTGCCCCCTTTTTGCCTACTTTTAGGGGAGCTGGTTTTTTACCTCACATTAAAAATGGCCTTGTGCCTAATTTGCTCAGTGGGGGAGCAAATAAATACCATCTGTTCCGGCAGATGCTGCACTTAAGATAATTTGTACCAGTCAATGGAGGGGAAACCCTCTATACTGGGACAATTATTATTTTTGGTAACCAGAGTGCCCCCTTTTTGCCTACTTTTAGGGGAGCTGGTTTTTACCTCACATTAAAAACGGCCTTGTGCCTAATTTGCTCAGTGGGGGAGCAAATAAACACAATCTGTTCCGGCAGATGCTGCAAGCTATGTCTAGCTATTACTAGCAAAGACCAGATGTGGGGGCAACCCCACATGTCTGACCTTTAACCAGCTCCCATTTCCCACCTCTCGGGAGCTGGCCCCCTTTTTCCCTTCCCCCTCCCTTCACTCCTCACATTAAAAATCGGCCTTGTGCCTAATTTGCTCGGTTGGTTAGCAAATAAATACCATCTGTTCCGGCAGATACTGCAAGCTATGACTAGCTATGACTAGCAAAGACCAGATGTGGGGGCAACCCCACATGTCTGACCTGTAACCAGCTCCCATTTCCCACCTCTCGGGATCTGGTCCGCTTTTCCCCTTCCCCCTCCCTTCACCCCTCACATTAAAAATCGGCCTTGTGCCTAATTTGCTCGGTGGGGGAGCAAATAAATACCATCTGTTCCGGCAGATGCTGCAAGCTATAACTAGCTATTACTAGCAAAGACCAGATGTGGGGGCAAACCCACATGCCTGACCTTTTACCAGCTCCCATTTCCCAACTCCCGGGAGCTGGTCCCCTTTTTCCATTCACCCTCCCTTCACTCCTCACATTAAAAATTGGCCTTGTGCCTAATTTGCTCGGTGGGGGAGCAAATAAATACCATCTGTTCTTCAGATGCTGCACTTCTATTTCGTGTTCTCTTTCGGTGGAGGAGAAATCCTTCACGACTGAGACAATTTTTATTTTTGTACCTTTTATTCACGTTAAAAAACGCCCCTGGTGTCTAACTCTCTCCCGTGGGGAGGCATAGTAAATAGGTACAATATTTATTTCGAGATTGTTAATTCGAACGAAGCAATATCTGTGTTAATATTATATTCTAGTAAAGTTCAACGTATGTATATTCTCTATTATCTTCAGGTATACAAGTCTCCCAACACTTCAAGCATATACATAAATATTACAACACACGCCCACAAATAAACCCACAACCACACACACCCCCACACACACGCACACACATCCACCCACGTACAGATATATACATGTGTGTATATGTATATTTTTTACATAGCACTGTGGCATATAAATATAAAAAAAAATCTATTGAACCCACCTCTGTTTACTTTTGTCCAATACATAACACAATTATTTTAGCAACTAGTATTTTGTGATTGTTTTCTCTTATTGGGAAAATTAAACTAGTTGCGTCTACAAACTACATTTTAGAATGACTAAAACGTTTGCTGGATCACCAGGGTCTCATTTAAAGAAGCATCTGCTTGTGTTCCCATATAATAAAGAAGTGGTCGATTTCGGAAATTTTTTAGTTTTTCAAAGAATCAATGGTATAGAACTTAAACCGTCTGAATACTATAAACACGATATGAAGTGTTTTATACATACTGCACACCTGGGTTCGATATGATTGTCCGTTAGTTTAGATAATTAATTGCGAGTTTGAATGTCTTGCTGACCATGATGTGCTGGAGCAAGTCCTATGATGATTGACAGACAAAAATGGTGTTTTCTTAAATCACCCCAGGGAACAGGCATAGAATTGGAAGGGGATATTTATGTGAGGAAACCCCCACAATTTCATGGTTTTTAAACATTAAAAGCTTTAGTTTTCCATGACGAAGGGCAGCAGCAATACTAAAATAAAGGCGTTGTTTTAAGCATTCATAAAAGTTGAAGCGGATCTTTCAGAACCATAGGTGACAAAATCTTTTCACATATACAATAGTATTAAAATTCATACGCTTACTATCTTCTCCGTCGTATCCCGCTCAAGTTTCTATAACTATATACCAATTAACAAACCAAATACATTAATGTTTACATATAATCTTAACTTCACTAGAGAACGGATTCATAAACTTTAAAGCAATACAAGTGCAGCTTCTATTTACATTAGAAAACCACATGAAACAATTATATCATTGTTAATAACTGATTAAGTGACGTAATATAATTCTAAGGTCTTTAAAATTAGGGTTAGTTTTGTGATGCGATTTTTACAGCGATGAAATTAATTATACATAATTTAGGGGCTCCCCTCTCGCCGAAACACTCAAGAGAATTTACTTTCAATGTTAGAGGTATTATATTCTTATTTTGGCAAAGAAACTCGATAAAACTAAATAAAAACTACGAAATATTTTTATCAACATTACTCCAAAATACTTTTAAAAACTATTTCCAGCTTATGCACTAATGAGCGAAAAAGGAATATTAATTGTATTGTAAGATGCGATTATTGGTCATATCAGTGATTTATTCCCCAACTTACACGGAATGATGTAATATATAATAAATTATGAAGTCAAAGTTCATATTAAATTGTAGCAGCGAACCATCACTCGTTCACTTTCTCTCTCTGTCTCTGTGTCTGTGTCTGTCTGTCTGTCTCTCTCTCTCTCTGTATATATATATATATATATATATATATATATATATATATATATATATAGATATATATAGATATAGATATATACAAACAGAGCAAAACTATTCGCAAATATACGAAGGAAATTCAGTAGTAAGTAGCCGTTATTACTCAATTACTACACTGTGCTTGTGACGTTTATAGACGGGAACTATATATTGTATACAGTAAACTCCGCAAAGGAGACCGAGAAAAGATGTAACACGAAAACACCTGAAACACGTGTTCTGCAAGATCGACAGCTATTTCCTCATTTTCCTGCGACGTGTGACTTCTCATTACGGCTGAAAATTAGTTACGTGATCGTCTCTTATAACGAGCTCTCGCCTTTTATAGATTCTTTTATGTGACGTAATTTCGTATTTCAGATGCATTTGCTACGCGCGTTCGTCCATGCTACATGTACTTCACGACGAAATCAGCTATATACATTTCTCATACTTTTAGATAACGAAAATGCTAGAATCATAAGGATTAATAGGAATACTGTTCTCATATTGAGAGTTATTTGCACAATGCTTCAGTTGAGAAAATGTCCTACTTTGGTTTAGTATGTAGGCCGCCATGTCTTATAAAAGAATAATAGATGCTTCGTAATTAGGGTCTAGCTGAAATTAAATGTACAGAAAATTGAAAATTTATTTAAAAAAATATCAAGGTTAATACTAAGGAATATTTTCAAGAAATGTTTTTTATGAAAAAGAGGCAAATTTAAATTAGCTACATTAACACATTAGAAGTTGTTCAAAAATAAATTTACGAATCAAGAAGGGAGCCAGTAAAACATCACTGGTGTAAAACAAGAGAAAATCTCTTGATTTAATTCTATTTATTTAAGTTATCATGCATTCGAAACGCATTTAACGGAAAACAACTATGATGAAGATATCTAAGATTATCTGCATTGAATGTAAATAGATATTTTACGAAAATTGATAAAACATAAAAACTTTTAATATATAAAATTACTACCATTATAATACATTAGGGCTGCTGTATTATTAAACTGTATTAACCACGAAATATAATAAACTCTCCGTATATAGTGTAATAGTTTATTAATAACATTATATTTCCATTAATATGCTTAGATTAATACACATACTTAATGTACGTTATTTGTTACTTAAAATTAATGGTGCCCATATACTGTTGAATGACAGGTTTATGAATTTGCTTTTAAATCGAACTTTGAATTAAATCAAAATATGATTCATCAGAAGAGATGAGTTCACGTTCTTTTTTTTTCTACACATTCTGGCGATATACACAACTGGCAAACATCGGAGGTTACCTCGACATAAACGTTGTGCGCATAACCCTTTAAGTGAACATATTCGCCCGTGTAATGTAAATAGTATAAAATAACTTGTTTAGAAATTTTAGAAATGCTAATACTAAAACAGTGAAACGCATTTTAAATTGCATAAAAAGATATAAAAATATGAAATGTACACACGCACATGTATTATTATAAGAAGGTAAAACATCTTAAATTATGTGTATATTTATATTATATGCAATGTATATATATATATATATATATATATATATATATATATATATATATATATATATATATATTGGGATCTCGGCAAAGAAAATAAATTCATGATACATTAATATACCACGCAGAATAGCTATACTCTTTAAAAGATTGAAAGCCGCTTCACTATCATTATACTTATCTACGAAATGAAATTTAACATTTCGTATTTTTCCGGCATTTTCAAACATGGACCAAGGTCTGGCTGAATTATGTAATCAGCTGTCATAATTTTCGATTCTAGGTTCGATCAGCGATACGGTCACATATGTCCATACTGAGTGTGCAAATTATACGTTATACCTATATATGTCCATGGATATCAAAATATATATATATAACACAATATAATATAATCTCGTGTTTTTTTTACGACCGGGCGTTGCCCAACGTTCGTGTTAGCTTAGAAAAATACTATTGGAGTTTTAAGAAACAATCAACAATAATATCAGAGTGTCTCTATTTACACTGAACACCGACAGAATGCCAACATAAATATATTACATATGACTAAGTCCTCTGTCAATGTTCTTCAGTTCTCGCTAATAGACTATCATTTATAGAAATATATATCTAAAATTTTAAGAAAATTATAGATGTCGTTATCAACCTACTCAGGAAACATAATATCTAAATAGTAAAATTAAATAAAATAATAACACAGCGAAATGAAACGTTGCAATTTTCCGCTAATTGTCTCCTCGTGCGTAATTCTACACTGGCCAACTAAAGAAACAAAGATGTTTTGCCACTTTTAAATTAATAGACTGCCCCTACGTAGAATCGCACCTACCTTGAATCGGGCAATGTTTTATATGTTTGTTTAAATGGATTCTCCCTTTATGAAATCCGCAGCTGATAGAATTTCATTCACGGTCGCCGAGGAATTCACTCATATGAAGTCATTCAGTGGACGTTTGATTAAATGATGACATGTTAAATATTATGTTTGATAAAATATTGCTGCCGAACTAGAAACTGGACATTTTTTTCTTGTCTGTTTTTTTAAATGGTCAGGTCATGTCCTTCCATCTTGAGGCATTGTATACTGTTTTCACTGTTTTTCCTTTTCTTTGAAATTGGCTCATAAGCAAAACTTGTCAAGATAAGAAAATCTCAGCAGAGTAAAAGGAGCAAATAGCAACATTAAATAATTAATTTGTGTTTGATCGATGTCTCACCCTCTGTTTACAGCGTATTTGAATGCTTAACCTTATTTTGTCGTAGTATATTCTATGTGATACGATGCTGTATTTAATTACTTTCTATTCATTCGTAATTTGTTGACACATCTACCTTATTTCATTTAGTCTTTATTTTTTCCCTATATTTTCTTGTTTGACGCTGTTTTCTTATGATTTACATCTCCTTTTACTATTAATATTTATGAATTTCCTTTATATTTTTACCTATTTAATCATCTTTCAATTTTTTTATCTGCATCTTTTATCACTCGTGTTCAAATTCTAGGAAGATATATCTTCATATCTAATTTTTGTACTCTTATATGAATTTAAAAAAACAAATTATCTTGAATTTAATTTTCTAAAATGTGTTCTCTAATATCGAATTTGAAATCTGGATCTTTGCATTTTGGTATGTACTAAACCTTTGTCTGATTACGGATTTTACTTCTTGGATATTATTTCAGAACGTGACCTTGCCGGCATGTCGAATTTTTTTTACTGATTTATTTTTTTGGAAGCGGTATGTTATATGCCTTTTTTCTGATACACAATATTTTATAAAGAAATATAAACATTCGCCTTTGTATTACTGTACACATAGATTCGAAAAAGTTGTCAAAAAACAAATATATAACGAATAAATGTTATCAAAGGCAAGATAAGTTACTTTTCTACCAAACTGTATATAGTTTTCGTGGTTTTATTCAATGTAACATGTTTATACAGCTCAAAAACCATACAGTGTTTATCGATGTATTGGAAAATTCAAGATGGCGTCTGATTCTCTCGGTAACACGGTAAGTTTGGGAAAAGGTGTTATACATAAAAATACGGATAAAATACTGTTAAAAACTCGCTCAATATATGTTACCGTGACAAAGGTTGACATATATTCGGCGGGCTTTTAATAGTATTTTGATAGTTTTTTTATTTATAAAACCTTTTCCCAAACTTACCGGGTTAAAGAGGGAGTGAGGCGCCATCTTGAGTTTTCCAATACATCGATAAAAACTGTATGTTTTTCGAGCTGAATAAATATGTTACATTGAATAAAAAACACAAAATATATCCAGTTTGGCAGAAAAGTAACTTATCTTGCCTTTGATAACATTTGTTTGTTATATATATATTTTGACAACATTTTGAATCTATGTGTACAGTAATACAAACACAAACATTCATCTTTACGATACTGCAACCTAAGACTTCTTGGAATTCTACTAATTACCATAACTTTAGAAAATTACTGCTTGGATATTTATCCTTTTAAATCAATAAACATGATCATGCCGCTTCATTAAGATTATGTTCTGCTGATCAAATGCTTTCTTAAATTACGAAAATTGTTTGAGAATTGTTGTAGCACACATAATTTACTTTGTTAGATTTATTATAAATAATTGTCATATTTTCACACCCGAAACAAAACAAAAACACTTTACTAGACATAGTACACATTTATATTTATATTATTATTCTTGAAATTTATTTTTTTTTATTTTGCAAATTTTTTTAACACGTTCTGAACATTTTTTGAATCTCAGTATTTTTACTATACTTTCTTTTCTATCTCCCCTATACTTTCCTTCTTCTTTAATTGTTGTTTCTATTTTTTTTAATTTTTAGTGTTTGACGTTATTTCATAGTAGTCTATATTTTGCAATATTACCTATGTATATTCTAATCATTTTATTTATCAAACTATCTATCTATTTCATTCATTATTTATAATTCTATGCTCTTCCTTCATTCTCCTTTACTATGTAAATGTCATTAAGCCAGTTTTTTGTAATTGCATTTTTAATAATTATGCCTATCATCAACTTTTGATGAGAAACACCTAGCCTCAACATATCATTTCTCTTAGTTTTGTCCTTAACATATGTTTATGCTTCTTATGATATAATAGAAGTATAAATAACCTTTATTACCAATTGTTTATATATATATATATATATATATATATATATATATATATATATATATATATATTAGATCCATTTTTTTAAGAATGTACTCGTATATATATATATATATATATATATATATATATATATATATATATATATATATATAATGTTGATTTTTTAAAGCGATATAGAGGTTAGCGTCTTTTCCTTGAAGATCGGATGCTTTTTTGTTTAGAAATTGCCCAATTTTTATTTTGGACGTAAACAAATAATATTTATTTATTTATATTTATTTATTATGTTGAAAACAGTAATCTACGCACATGCATGTTTCAGGGCCTTACCCCTCTTCAGCGTAGCTTGACTGTTATTAGGACTCGAACCCTGAAACTTATGTATTGCAGTCCAGCGTCTTATCCATTACGCTATGATGACATAGACGATTTACTGTTTAGTTTTTATCGTTTATATATTTAATCAGATTTTTGTTGTTTATTTTATAAAACGCTATTGAGGTTAGCGTATTCACCTTGAAGATCGGATTTTTTTTTTTTTAGAAATTTCCCTTTTTTATTTTGGACGCAAACAAATTATTGTTTTATTTATTTATTTTTAAAACAATATCTATATATGTATTATATATATATATATAAATATATATATATATATATATATATATGTATATATATGTGGGCCAACTCCCATGCCGAGGTCAAGCAACTGACCTCTGATCTTCTTCTGAAACCGTAGCTCGTGATGTCTAGTTACGAGGAGTTCTGCACATTGAATTCTAAACGACTCTGTGTCGAATTTTTCAGAAAGCAAACATGAAGCTCGCATACTCCAGAAAGAAGAAAGTTAGATAGATCAAGATTCTATTTACTAAAAATTAATTTCACACAATTTACAAATCTTTTTTACATATATACACGTTCAGTTCTTAACACATTTTAAATTCACATAGCTTTCTTCTTTGTGGATGACATACAGGGGGTTGGAGAGTGTGGTCGGTGATCGTTTGTGGGGAGCTGATTTCTTCTCGAGATTCCGGCGCAAAATCTCTGTGTCCAATCTAGCTAAAAACAATAAAACTGGGCGCTTGTTTTTATATTCATGAGCCACCCAACCAATCAAAACAAGCTACTTATTTGGGGGGATTCCCAGATCTGAATTGCGGGTGTGCATTTCAGTCACTGTCCAGGGGTCAATACCTATCATTCAGAAAACCCTTTTCTGAAAAAAGGTTTCCACGAGGCCAGATAGGTCTTGTTCTATTTCCACATTGTCTTACATGTTCAGCCTCTTCATTCTTAATTTAAAAAAAGCGCATGTCTTTTTTTAACAATAAAATATATATCTGACTATTACAATAATGCAAAATATATATCTATAGATTTTAATCCAAGTATTTTGGATATACGCCGTTGTCCGGGATTGATTTAGACAATCTTAGCCTATGTACGCGGTCTGTCTCAGGTCCTAGGGGGTTACAAGGGTGTCTCAATCTCCCCACTGGGGAGAAAATTGCTCCCTTAAGTAAATCATGTCATCCCCATATATATATATATATATATATATATATAATATGTTCAGTCAGCATTCAACAGAAAGGATACAAAAGTATTTTATGAAGGTATAAGGAAGGTTTTCGGTCCTCAAGAATCAGGAGTTTCGCCAATTTTAGCAGAAGACGGGCCATTACTGACAGACAAGGACGGTATCTTGAGACGCAGGAAGGAACATTTTGAAACAGTGTTAAATTCTTCTTCGGTAACAGACGATGAGATTATAAACTCAATTGAGCAGGTTCCCGAGAGATCAGAACTATCCGTGTTACCAACTCTCCCAGAAGTCTATGCAGCAGTTGAACAGATATCATTGGGTAAAGCATCAGGAAATTACGGTATACTACCGGAAGATTACAGTTATGGTGGCCATAAACTGGCCAGAAAGCTACATGCACTTTTCGTGTCCATTTGGACATCTGGAAAAGTCCCACTGGACTTGAAAGATGCATCAATTTACCATCTTTACAAAAATAAAGGATTGAGGAATTCCTGTGACAATCATCGTGGCATATCTCTGCTCTGGAATTGCTGGAAAAATCATGGCCAGACTAATAATCAACAGATTAATCAGACATCTTGTAGATGAGATCTCTCCCGAATCGCAGTGTGGTTTCCACTCTCTTCGGGGTACAATAGATATGATCTTTTCTCTGCGACAGGTCTCTGAGAAAGTTCGAGAAAAGAAGCAAGAGCTATACATAGTGTTCATTGATATTACTAAAGCCTTTGACACTGTCAACCGAACTGCCCTATGGAAAATCCTTAAGAAAATTGGTATACCTGACAATATGCTCAAAGTTATAACATCCTTCCATGATGGCATGAAGGCTTCAGTGATGTCCAATGGGGACTCTTCTGAGCCTTTCAATGTGACCAATGGAACAAACAAGGTTGTGTAATGGATCCAGTACTGTTCGCCCTTTACTTCTCTGTTATGCTGAAATATGCATTTGCAGATGTTGACACTGGCGTTCATTTCCAATTCCGTACAGATGGTGTGATTTTTAATCAACAACGCTTCAAAGCGAAAACACTTCTCTAAAGAACCATTATAAGAGATTTGCTTTTTGCAGATGCTGCTGCCCTTGTCGCGACTTCTCGGGAGGAGGCTCAACATCTTGTAAATCGGTTTTCTACTGCATGTAAAGCCTTTGGCTTGACAATCAGTATAAAGAAAACGGAATTCATCTACCGGCCACCACCTACACCAAAACAAGTACAGGGTGTAAAACAGAAACAAACCGTGCACAAATTTCCTCAGATGTCGATTCAGGTAGATGGGAAAAACCTGAAGTATGTTAACAGTTTACATACTTGGGAAGTGTGGTTGATTCAATTGCATCTCTTGACCATTAAGTTATCAACCGTATCTCCCGAGCAAGCAGCGCCTTTGGCAAGCTGCACACAAGATAATGGAATGTTCGGGGTGTAAGCTTGAAGACGAAAAGTCATGTATATAAGGTTGTGGTACTGTCCACACTTTTGTATGCCTCGGAGACGTGGACCGCGTACCGAAAACAAATTTTGCAACTTGACGTCTTCCATAACAGATGTCTACGTGCCATTTGCGGTTTTACCTGGAAAGACAAAATATCAAATGCGAAATTATTAAAACTTTGTAAAATCAGCAACATCGAAAGCTTCTTAATCCAATCGGAGCTTCGATGGGCGGGTCATGTGATGCGAATGGATGATGATAAGATACCGAAGCAACTACTGTATGGCCAATTAGACAGAGGCCGTCGAAACGTGGGACGACCATGGTTGCGTTACAAAGACAAAATAAAGTCTAATTTGCAGGTTCTAAATATTGAATATAACAACATTGAGCTAACTGAAAAAGACAGAAGGAAGTGAATAGAAATGTGTGACAGAAAAATCAAGGAGTTCTCGGCGTTTTGCATCGAAAAACTAAAAGAAGCGAGAGTCAAGTCAAAACATAACACTGAGCAGTGTTGAGCTAAATTCTCGCATTTATATGTCTTTCCCCACTGCGGTCGTTATTGCAAGTCTCTACCAGGACTAAAGTGGCACATACGTCTAAGTGAATGTCGACACGCTGAGTTCTCGACCTTCAGGTCAATTGTCGGAGTCTCATACGTCGAAAATCGACGGAGAGTCCATCATATATATATATATATATATATATATATATATATATATATATATATATATATATTTATGCATATTAGTAATCACTTGATCTTTTATTTTTTACTGTTAACTATCTTTCTTTCTATATATACATCTCTTTTCTGCTGTGTTTGCGTCCTTGTGTTTCTCTTTGTGTGTATATATATATATATATATATATATATATATGTGTACATATGTATATATATTACAGTAATATTTTTCAATGTGTGCGTATGTGTGCGTATGTGTGCGTATGTATATATATATGCAACAGTCGACTTCACATTTCACTATGATGATGACTGTTAGAAGTAACAGTATAAGCTACACTTTCTACTGCGCCATGTCCACAAAGATTGACATCGCAATTAATTCCTCCTCTACACTAACTTCGATTTCAACTGGCGATCAATATATTTGTCTTTAAAATAAATGACTATCTCTGTATTTTCTACAAGTAATTTCAATTTTTGCGTAGTTTTATCCGACTTATTCTTCGTCATAAAACTGATAGCAGTAATCGCTTCGTCTTAAACTAGACGGCCTGGAACAGCTAACCACTGGCAACATTTACTCCAAACCGGTTAAGCAGCAGTGTGAATTACTCAAAACTCACACATTATAATAACGAGCACAAAATCTGCTAATGAATTTATTATTGCATTTTACGAAAATGTCGGCGCCATATCAATATCGTTTTCTAAGACTACTAAAGCACCCAAGTTTAAATGGAAATTATATGTGCAAATTGTGTGCGATAATTATATATATTATAATGTCAATGTTTTTCGTTTTCAGTTTATTTTATTCGTTCTTTTGTCTTATTTTTCTGTTACTCCAGCATTATCTCTCTCTCTCTCTCTTTATATATATATATATATATATATATATATATATGTGTGTGTGTGTGTGTGTGTGTGTGTGTGTGTGTGTGTGTGTGTAATGCAATCATGAAAGGAATACGAAAATACATGATTAGAACGTTAAAATAAAGTAAATGTTTACAAAATAAGTAAACGGCGTGAAGAGAATAAAAGCGGGGAAAAAGAAAATAGGGGAGTCAACTGACTGGTTTCGCCCTCGCTTTATCAAAGCTTTATCGCGGGATTTCAGTGAAAAAAAGGAAAGACACGAATGGGAATCGAAAATCCTAGAGACTAATCACGGTTTGAGCGTGATTCCTTTCTAGGATTCTCGAAAAGTATAACGTTGTATTTCAATTGCTTTCCCAATGTTTCCCCATGCATAACGTAACGCAACGTTATTTTTATCTGTACATAATTTTGATTCCCATTCGTGCTTTCCTTTTCTATTTTCACTTAAATCCCTCGATACAGTTTTGTTAAAGCAAGGGCGAAACCGGTTAGCTGACCCCACCCCCATTATATTCTTTTCACCCCGTTAACTTTATTTTAAACGTTGACTTTATTTTAAACGTTAACTTTATTTAAAACGTTGACTTCATTTTAAATGTTAATGCTATTTTAAACGTCAGCTTTATTTTAAACGTTGACTTTATTTTAAACATTAATTTTATTTTAAACGTAAACTTTATTTTTAACGTTGACTTTATTTTAAACGTAAACTTTATTTCAAACGTTGACTGTATTTTAAACGTTAACTTTATTTTAAACCTTGGCTATATTTTAACGTTAATTTATTTTAAACGTTAACTTTATTTAAACGTTGACTTTGTTTTAAACATTTACTTTATTTTAAACGTTAACTTTCTTTTAAACGTTAACTTTATTTTAAACGTTGACTTTATTTTAAACATTGACATTATTTTAAACGTTAACTTTATTTTAAACGTTGACTTTATTTTAAATGTTGACTTCATTTTAAACGTTGCCTTTATTTTAAACGTTGACTTTATTTTAAACGTTGCCTTTATTTTAAACGTTGACTTTAACGATCTAATCATGAATTTTGGTCTTCCTTTCATAATTGCATTATATAAATTGAGTATTCCTCAAAGAATTATGAAATATATAGATATATATTTATAATTTATCGTTTATTTTGTTCGACATTTACTTACTTTTCTAATTTACCCTTTTATTTTCTCTACATTTTTCTTACTGATCTTCATTTTCTATTTTGCATTTGCTTCTTGATTTCATTCTACTTCTTTCCTTGATTCTGTTGTGATCGTTGCCTTTGTTTTTTTTTATTTACATTATTTTAATCCACTTTTCTTCTGTAAATTATTTTTAGTCAATGTATTTTTCTGCTTTTTTTGATTTTCTCATCTATTCTCGCAAGTTTTAATTTCATCTTAATGTTCTTCTTCATTTTCTACTTCATTTTCATCCATATTCCCCTCCTCAATTAAATTGATTTTTTCTAGTTTTTGTTTCTATTTTCTTCTTCATATTGTTTTAATAACTTTTCTTTACAGAGCGTTTTTTTTTTATTTATCTTCATACACACTCTTTTTTATTTACTACTCCATTTTAGTTTTTATGTTGTTCATTTTTTCGTTGCATCCTTCGTTTTCCACTTCCCTTTTCTTTTTGCACAGAAGTTTTCTTTAATCTTCCACGCTGGATCATTCTATATATCGCATATCGGTCTTCTCTTCTATATTTTTTCTATACGATTGATGAGATTCTTATCGCTTTATCTACATCTTTCAGATTTAATCGTTCACTTCTTTTCCTTTACCTTCCTCTCCCAGCCAGCACAATCGCCCCTTTTGTCCTGGCATCCCTTTACTGCATCTCCATGGTCAGTCTTTTTCTGCGCCAACCGATTTGTCGCCAAGGCGCATCATTTAGACATGCATTTAACCGGTGCCATTGCTGCATTGTGATCTATAAGAAACACAAAGAGACTGTCTACTTTCGCTTCATTATGCCAGTATAGAACACGGCCCCACGTAGTGAATGGATGTGAGATATGTTCAGTCGAAGGCATAGTCAATGGTTAGCAATGACGCATTGTTAATGAGTCTAGTCTTTCACTCTTTCTCTCTCGCTCTGCCGATCTTCATCATCAGATGGGTAGAAGGTTAACCGGACAAGTCTCATCAAAAGATGTGCCGTGTTCGACGTGTAAAAACCAGTGAGTAAGTATTTAAATGCGGAAACGAAGCTATTCACAATCACATCACAGTTTAAATCCCAAGAAATAAACAATGAAAACTGTGCAAAGATTTGAAAGTAGAGATATACGAAAGTTACGTTGGCGTTGAAAAATAAAATGGTATGAAAGAAATTGAGGAATTTTCTGAAAGTAAATTAGTATTTGGGAGTAAATAGTGGAATTATATAGAAATAGATTAAGATCATCAATAACAGAGAAGAATAGAACGAACACAAAATTGAATAATAAACAGTTACATGTAATGAAAAAGAAAAAAAAATATCGTAGAATAGGAATATAAGCACATACATTGAGAGTGCGTAGTAGAAATATATATACAGCCACCGAAAGTAAGAGATGAATATTAAGACACGAAATACTCGCTTAATAAAATAGAAACACTCGGAAAACGATAAATATATGAAAGATGCGATGTGAAATATTAACATTGGAAATACTTTTCGTATAACCGGGCACTTAAAAACACACCTAATTAAATAGAGCAGAAATATGAAAATTTGTTTACCAAAGCGTGGATAAGTCAACCAGCTATCCAAGTGTTAAACATGATTACATAATTTGTTCGTTTTGGGGATTTTTTTCGATTTTTTAATACGCAACCTTCAATTTCGTCAAGAAACATTTGCAATATAATGGCAATGATTACTAGTCAATATGCGCTGGAGTAATTACTTTATATTTATCTTTAAAATCTGACCTGATTTTCAGGAATATTGGGGTCTGTATTCCCTTTTGGTTTCAATAGGAGTCATGTGTGATTTCGTGCGCACATTTAATCTTTGCGCACAGAAAAAATATACAAAGTTCGAATTGCGACCTTGAAGATACTTATATATATGTGTAAAATATTTGGAAAAGGGAAAACTTCAAGCGAATTCTTAAAAATTTCAATCGTCTCAAAATAGGCTAAATTCGAGAAAATTTGTCTTAAAAACCTCGAGTGATTCTAATCAAGGAGTTTGATTTACAAAAACGTGCCATGAAAAATCGAGCACAACTACAAATATTTTAGTGTTGATTTTTTTCCATTTTCTATAATCTAGAAGATTAGTGTCCATTCTAAAATAATAACGTAAAAAAAAATAAAAAGACGAATTTACAAAGAAATATATGCAGTAAGGTAACCACTCGTAAACGCAACAAATCTTTGTCCTCTCTCTGATATTAGCACAAATTTCTGATAAAAAACTAGAGTTCGAGTGTGACTAAGAAACTGTTGCTATTGATAAGATATGGCACGAAACATGTAAATAATTTATGTGTTGAAATAGTCTCGTAACGGTGTTTTGATTATGATAAGTGGCAGACGACAATTCGTCGGAGTTTCCTCATTCGAGGATTCGAAGGTGAATACATGTCCTTTTTTTGTTTTTGTTGTTACGAAAACTATATTCACGGAACTTAATTACACAACTGTAAAATCGAAGATGTTTATATCTCTCGAAGATAACTGATAATGTATTTGTAATATATGTGTAATATATAAAGTAGATTATACGTTTTCCTGATAAGGAATGAAATTATTTTTAGAAATCCACCTGATTTTGTGTTGCCATAATGTACGTGTTAGAAAGCTTTGCCCTTACAATTCAAAGTCATAAAAACGAACACATTCGCGAAAATTTGCATTTTTTGTTTGGTAGTAATATGTGTTTATCAAATCGAAAATGAACATACAATTATATATATAAGCATGTAATATAAAGTCTGACAATAAACGCACATGTCCAGAACGGTAGAATATTTGGCACTTATGCAGTGTGCGAATTATGCTGAAAGAACAAAGTTATTATTTAGAAATCCATATAAAAATATATATAGGTATGATAAATATATATGTATGATATATATATATATATATATATATGATACATATATATGTATGATAAATATATATATGTATGATATATATATGTATGATATATATATGTATGATATATATATATGTATGATATATATGTATGATATATATATGTATATTATATATATGTATGATATATATATGTGTATATGTATGATATATGTATGTATGATATATATATGTATGATATATATATGTATGATATATATATATGTATGATATATATATGTATGATATATATATATGTATAATATATATATATGATATATATATATATGTATGATACATATATATATGTATGATATATATATGTATGACATATATATACGTATGATATATATATATGTATGATATATATATGTATGATATATATATATGTATATATATATGTATGATATATATACATATGTATGATATATATATATGTATGATATATATATATATATATGTATGATATATATACATATGTATGATATATATATATGTATGATATATATATACATATGTATGATATATATATGTATGATATATATATGTATGATATATATATGATATATATATATGTATGATATATATACATATATGTATGTATTATATATATATGTATGATATATATATATGTATGATATATATATGATATATATATGCATGATGTATATATATGTATATGATATATATATGTATTATGATATATATATATGATATATATATGTATGATATATATATATATGTATGATATATATATATGTACGATATATATATGTATGATATATATATATATGATATATATATGTATGATATATATATGGTATATATATGTATGATATATATCTATGTATGATATATATATGATATATATATATATGTATGATGTATATATGTATGATGTATATATGTATGATATATATATATATGATATATATATATGTATGATATATATATATGATATATATAGATGTATGATATATATATATATATGTATGTATGATATATATATATATGTATGATATATATATATGTATGACATATATATGTATGATATATATATGTGTATCATATATATATATATGATATATATATGTATGATATATATATGTATGATATATATATATGAATGATATATATATATGTATGTATGATATATATATGTATGATATATAGATATGTATGATATATATGTGTGTATGATATATATGTATGATATATATATATATATATGATACATATGTGTATGATATATATATGATATATTTATGATATATATATCATATATATACATATATATGTATGATATATATCTATGTATTATATATATATGTATGATATATATATGTATGACATATATATATCATATATATATATATGATATATATATATGTATGATATATATATATATCTGATATATATATATATGTATGATATATATATATATATGTATGATATATATGTATGATATATGATATATATGTATGATATATATAAAAATGTATGTATGATATATATATATATATATATGTATGTATGATATATATATATATGTATGTATGATATATATATATATGTATATATATATATGTATATATATGTATGATATATATGTATATATATATATATTTTTTTTTTTAGCTCTTATGAACTTTGACCGAACAATCTACTAAAAAAATACAATGTAATTTAACTTGAAATCCTATCTGAAATGTTACACGGTGCGTACACGGTTAAAAAAACCGAATATTTCTGGGAAATTTATAATTGTTTACCAAATCGGTAAACAAATAATAATAAAAAGAGATATATTTGTATGTTTTCGTATATTTGAATTAATATCTGAAAGTCTTATTTTTATGAAAATAAAAAATGCATGCATTCGAAAGCATTATATTTTTTGTGATTTGACGGTAATATTTGTTTGTCAACTCGATAAATGAATAATAATAATAATAATAATAATAATAATAATAATAATAATAATAATAATACAGGCTGCCCCCCCCAAAAAAAACGGCCCCAAATCTAATTAGGCCACGTGTCATAGTTTGTTGTCCGAATGAAATGAAACTTTGACCATAACTAGTTTAATATATTCAAAGCAGCACATCAAAACACTAGGATATTTGGCCTTTTTTTTTCTCCCTTCCACAGCATATGTTTTAGATGTCCTCCATTTAGCTTTTGCTTTTTTTGGGGTCACTCTGTACTACTACTACTACTACTAATAATAATAATAATAATATTACAAATATATATATATATATATCTTTGTTTTCTTCCTCTTTACAAATTCCAAACCGTGACCAAACTTTACATATTATTTAATTTTAAGAATTTATACAAAGACATTAAAGGATGAGTTGTTGTCAATAGGTAGAATTGACATC
>NC_136486.1:55651748-55691748 GCF_053919585.1 Euprymna scolopes | reverse complement strand
ATTTATATATATATATATATATATATATATATATATATATATATATGTATATATTAAAGAGGTAAATGCCTGTATGGTTATGCATGTAGTAGCTTCCTTCAGTTTTGGATCATTGGATACTCACTTCCATGGTTCCTTCCTGTGTAATTCTTCTGGCTAGATTTGCGCAAACTTAAGCATATTTCTCCTGAGTCATTGTTGTTAAATTACAGTGGCAAGTGGAGGTTCAACCGACTGGAAAAAATCCACGCTATCAGATTATCAAAAACTTTTGCAATATGGCCGACATATTATGTCTCTTTAATGGATTATGCTCTGCCGAACTGCAAGCACTGATTTTCTTGTTCAACCATAATACCCTTAACTAACCCGACAGGTGTTGAAAGTCCCTCTCAATTTCTGCTGCTTTGCCTCCACTTGCCTGCATAGATTTAACTAAATTCTAAAACATCTTCCTGTAAAACTCGATGCACAGTTTCCGTGCATTTATAATCCAAAACAATCGACCATTACATTTAAGTTGCAATATTTTTTAATGTAAATTATAGTAACATATAATTGTACGTGTGTGTACGAGTAATTTATGAATAAATTTGTATCTTATTAAGCTAGAACGAAAGGAAGGTTTCTCACGCTAAATGACATTAAAAGAAACAGCATGTTTAATATAGGTTTCAATAAATTGAGAATGCTGGATCAATTAGCTATAAAAAACAGAATTCTACTTCCTATACACATTGAACGGATTCATGCGTAGAATATTGGAGCCGTGTTAATTATAAAATACCTGTCTGACTCACCCGCATGCAAATTCTTGCGGGATCCTGTTAATAATTATATCTTACATATTAACCAATAGACACCCGTGCGTCAGCAGGGGCTTACTAAGAAAATACGCTAAGGTTTATCAAGTCATAGCAGAAAAATACTTTCATCTAAAACAGAAAATATTAGTAAACACCTTAAGCTTTACATATTCATTACGAATTAAACGTGCATATCTATAACTATTGGATATATGTTATCTACGTGAAGCAGAACGAAGGATTCTGCTAATTATAATGTACTAAGTTTCAATGTTCAAACTTGGCGAGGCTTTTTGTAATACCGGTTCTCTTATAATTGATACATTCCCCCAAGTATTCCCTCTTTTTTTTAGGGGGAAATATCGTAATATTTTTTTCTGATGCCATGGAACAAGCATCTTACATAAGAGCAAATGCAGTGTGTGAGTACTATAGGAACTGATCTGGTTTTGAATACTGATATGCCAAACATTAATTTTTCTTTTATGAGAGTAGTTTAGTTTAGTAATTCGCCAGTTCTCCTACAAGCCTCTCTCGGATTAACTTATTGAGGGTAATGTATTATGTTTTGTCGACATGGTTCAATTTTCCAAGGAAATGCCTTTCTCCCCTTTAGGGCCTGGGTAGTGATTTACAATAAGAATAAACGAGGAGTCATCTATTATATCAGCAGCAGTAATTCTCAGAGAAAGGCAAACGGAAATTCCAGTGAACGGCTTCATCAGTTTCCTTATCTAGAAACTGTCTGACAAATAAACTGTGTGCCCGGTCGGTGTTTTCCACACAGCCGCACGCGAGTTTCCTCTTCCTCCTCTCCCATCTTTCTCGTTCTCATTTTCTCTATTTCCCCTGACTTTATTTTTTTTTCCTTTACTTCTCTCTTTCGCTCTTTCTCCTTGTTCCAGCCATTACCAATTCGGACAGCCGCTAAAGAAAAGCGATAATGGATCTTTCTTGGACGCGTCAGCAGATAAATCCTTCAAGATGTTGTCTGAAGCTTTTCGTCTGTCAGTTCCGGGTTATCTGAATCCTGGCACCTCAGGTAAACAGCTTTTGTTATTTATGCCTACCTCCGATCTCGCCCATACCCGTCTCTCAGCTATCAGTATTATCACAACTATTGGATATTAAACTTTCATCCATTGACCTCCGTCATCGTCCAGCTTCACGTTGACGTTATGAATCCTAAATTAATTCAGGTGTATACAGTAAGACGCTGTTATCTATTATAGTTCATTCTCTACTTATTCGTTCTCTCTCACTCTCATTCTCTTTTATATATACATCTCTCTAAGTATTTCAGAAGCTGGCTCTATTCTTTTTATCCTTGAATTACTTTTTATTATTAAATCTCTTTTCTCTGTAGCTGTTCCTTTTTGGCAGTTATTACTATGTTGATTTTTATTTTGGTTTGAAAATCTTTTTGCATTTTTCTTTTTTCTACCTTATTTAAAATCTCCATACGGTTTTCGAAGATTATATATATATATATATATATATATATATATATATATATATATATATATATATATATATATATATATATTAAAATTGTATTAACTCTTTGCCTGGCAGTATGCCTGATGGATTGTCTCTACCGAGCTCGTCTCTCAATGTATTATCTACAAACATACAAATTTGATACGTAAGGGATTCAAACCGAAAGAAAAAAAAATGATTTAATTTTTAGCCGGTAAAAAAGCTGCTAAAGAGTTAAGATTGGAATTCCACAGACGTAAATAGTAAATAGTTACAGTGCTATTCTACACATGTCCAAACGTATATTTATACGTTAATTATTAATGTTAATGTTTTAAAACCATTCTGCCTGTGGCTCGAATAGTAATGAATAAGATTCGAGAGCTACATAGCTTGGTGATGATTCTAGCTAATGTGATTAATGCGTTTTTTAAAAAAAAACTTTTGACATCTCTATATAATAAACAATAGAGTATTGTATCTCTAATACTAAATATAAAATCTGTATGGATTAAATATCATATTTAAATTTATTTTACGACTCAGCAACGGCATGCTTTATTATTATTATTATTATTATTATTATTATTATTATTATTATTATTATTATTATTATTATTATTATTATTATTCCTTACTCACTAGTAGTAGTCATACAAAGCATTATCAAATATTTCTCTTCTTGATAAATAAACGTGTAGGATTATTTGGAGTCCGAGTGACAAAACATTTCTCCAAATTTCCAGTACTCTCTATCTCTTTCGTTAATCTTTGCAAAATAATTTCCGTTATCACCACATCCGTTTACCCTTGATGTTTCGTTGACAGTGACCATTGGTATTAACTGGAATTTGTGTGACAATAAGCCTCCCCAAATCTCATCCCTCTTTTCACTCATCCAACAGAGGTCATAGTAGTGCTTCCTCTCTCCGGTCTTTTCATCCTCGTTTACTTTCCTCCATTATTTGGTGTTAGGGTTAATTTGTAGTATACCCACACACACACACACACACACACACACACACACACACACACACACACAAAAAGAAGAGGCCGGGACGCAGGCGCGTGTGGGTGTACTTTACAATTATATCGTTTCAGTTCTTTTTTAGGATTCCTTATTGTGTTCATTTGTATGTAATATTTTTAGTCGTTACTGTGTCAAGTGTTTATGTGCAGTGTTAGTCTCCACATTAAAGGTTTTTTCATAAATATTTCTGCAGTTTTCCTTGTTGCATCCGTTGTATTTCTTTTTGCAATGCTTCTCGATAGTGTTCCTAGCGCTCTTACGATTTGAAGTGTTATCTTGGCTGTATCCATTGTTCATATACCTTTCACCTCCCTGGTCAGTTTCGTGTGTTTGCTTCGCATCTCCATCTCATTGGTCTTGATTCTGTTGTCTCCTGGAACGGAAAAATCTATACTCCGACAGGACTTTTTCTTTTTGTAAATATCACAGATATATTGATCAAACTAAAAAGACAAGCTTTGTATTTTTAGTTGGATTGGTATGTCCGTTTGCATATGCATGCCCCGTAAGATCTTGAGACTTTCATTTTCCAGTACTGTTGCCGGTTTGTGCTTGTACTATTTTCCTAAGTACTCAAGAAGTTGTTATTTGCATAATTTCCAATTACTGCCTTCTGCTGTTTGCTCATTTTATTTCTATATTCTTGTTGAGCTACTTTGCTGCATTCAAGTATTATGTTGTTTATTGTTTCGTCTCCTTGTACGCAGACTCTGCATTTGCTGATTCTAGTGTCTTCTCGACCTTTGCTTAAGTGCAGTTGGTTCGCAACGCATTATCTTGATCGGCTCTTATAAATGATTCCGTTTTCCTGTTAAAGTTTCCTTTTTTGCAGCTATTTACACGCGCTTTCGTTCGTCTCATCTTTTTTAATAGTTATGAATCGTTCGTATAGCTGCATCTATTCGGGTTTCTGATTCATCGTCATATCCCTCGTCTCTTTTTTATCTTGTAATTGTTCGTCAATGTCTCTTACGACGGCAAGTATTCTTTTGGTGTTCTGCATTAGGTATTTTTCGAGTTCTTTTTTGTATTATTTATGCAGTTTTCTATACCAGCATACCTTCTACCCCAATCTTTCATTGTCATATAATGTTGGTTAGTATCATTATTTGGGTGTAGTTCATTGTGCATTTTTATGAGTTTTTTTGCTCTTTCGGTTGAGGTTCTTCAGTCTTTCCTTTGGTCCAACTTATAAACGGCTCAGAGTGTCTTACTAGTCACACTGGCAATGTGTTTATTCCCTTGATTAGGTTTCTATTATATATTAGGGTGGTGCAAAAATAATGTTTTGACGTAAACTGAATATAAAAATCACATTCTATTTTAACCAACCTAATAGTTTAGTTTTGAGTTTTCTGGAACTTCTGAGGTAATTCTTTACAATTTTCTCTTTCATTTCCTTTGTTTAATAGTGTCCGCACTCAGTACTAACAGGTAGTTAAAGTTATCATGTTCACCTAGTGCCTTCATCTTTGTAAAATCTTGTAGTTGCATATTTTATATTACTTCTAGTTTTCTACAACCTTATGATCAGCAGTACGCACTGTTCTATATTGACATCCATTTTAATATTCTGGCTAAAGATTCTGGTTTTGTTTATTAGTGTCCCTTGTTGCCTTTGTTTTTGCAAACAGTTTTATGCCATCCATATGCTCATTCTTTAATCTGTATTTTTGATTTGTCTCCGGCTTAGCATTTCCTTAGTAAAATTTCCAGGGGAATCATGGGAATGATAAACAGTAGTGATAATAGTAAATAGTCTTGGAAGATTCCTTTTTGTATTTTAATCTAAGATTTATTTTGCCAATCAACTGTCTGTTCAACTCTCCGTGGTCCATTGTATTTCATATGAATTGATTCTTGCTTGTATTTTGTACACTCCCATGAATTTTATTATCCATGCTTGTGGGATCCTATCATACATTTTCTTGTAGTCGATCCCTGTCACGCCTAATATTTTTTTGGGTCTATGTATAATATTTCATGGCTTCCTCTTTTTCACGTCCGGCATCCTTTCTGTTTGTATTGGAGTAGTTTGCGGTTATGATCGGAATGATAAATGATAAATTTGTTCTCTCAGTAGTGCAGTTTGTATCTTCCACATTGTCGTTAAATAAATTATAAGCTTGTAGTTGCTGTGGACGGTACGTTTTTCTGCGTCTTTTAGCATCAATGTGTTTCTACCTTTGATTATCCATTCTGATACATATGCTTCCTGGATGCATCATTTAGTTTACATATATTTAATATGCTGAGATTTTGATGATGACAAGTTGACGAAGGGATAATTTGTTCCAATAGCAATTTGTTCTAAGTGCAAGTTTTGCTAGATTTTCTGTTTTTCCTATATTGGGCCGAGTTCTTAACATGTGTTATCACGAGGAAAAAAGTAGACCCAATACTATAGTTCATTAAACCCATTTACGCGTTAACATCCGAACCCCAAGAGGTATTGTCTTAGTGGCATAGTAGATAAAGTATAGGCGAAATATTTAATATGCTTTCAGGTATCATGGGCACTTCTTTGTGTCTCATTATCCTATTGCACGTAAATTCTTGGTTTCGGCTTTGACGTCATTCAAGCCTCTATCTTGATCGTACCTTTTATCAACATTGTCGGTCAGAACTTAGATTTTTTTATAGAATGTTTCTTTTTTCTTACCGTGACGTCCCTTCGCGCACAGCTCAGCATTTGCATATAGCTGCAATTAAACTACTCTTTTGCAAGAAAATAAACAACTTTCTTAAGAGAGTAAGATGTGTTGGTGAAATAGAATTATTACCTGGAAAGACGAAGTTCTATGCAAATGGGGAAAAAGATCACTACATAAACGCTAACGATGTTTTTCGGTATGTTTTCATTTGTGCGGTGCAATAGATTACGTTCAGGTTATATACAAAAGGTCGCAAGCATGTGTGTTTACCGGCTACCTCTAAAAAAATAATCACAGACCTTAGCATGAACTATTTCCTATAAATTGCAAATATTAACCTGAAAAAAAACATTGTTTATTTTTTAACCTAATACATTCTCATTACGGTAATATTGCGTTTAATAACCGCATGTGCAAATGTTCTTTCTTGGTCTATTTTTCCTTGTCCTGTCTTTAAATTGATGTATTGTGCTATTAAATACCTTACATATGTTCGATTATTCCATCTATTTTCTGCTTTAATGTTTACTTGTCTTCTTTATGTAATGCATATGGTATTTTTCAAGAATTTATTCTGTTTATTAAATCATAGATTAGCTTATTTTTTATTATTTATACTTTTTTCACGTATTTCAATATCTGTGGAACTTGGTTCTTTTTCCTATGTATGCTCAGTCTTTTTTGAAATCATACCTTTGTCTATGTATTAGTAAAAATACGGTACCAACAATTATAAAAAATATTGCTAAATAGTAAGAAATTTAAAGAAAAGCATTAATTTATTCTTCACAAAATGGGCTGTTCTACGTTTTGTTTATTATCTCATAATCAAATAACTCTAATTCATGTATAAAAGAATGAACAAAGTAAAAATTGAAAATAAATGTCTATAAAAAATATTATTTTTACGGGCAGTCTTCAAAAACCTCAATAATTGGACGCCATATTCTCGCTCCACCCAATCATAGGACATGTCACTAGCAATTTTCTCCGACAGAACCACATTTTATTTTATCATTACGTGGATGCTTCTTAGTGTATTTTAGTCGTTTCTTTATATATTTCATTTCAACCTGCATTTAAATGTCGTTGCACATTATGACAGGTCATGTTTTATTTATGTTGTGGATGTGTCTATACCTGTGAGCTGCAACACGTTCTAAATTTACTCATAAACAATATTTATATACTAACATGTAAAGAAAAAAAGAAAATAGAAAACAATCAATCGTTTATAATGTATAACAGATTTTTAACAGTTTGCTATATTGCTCTACACAGTCCTTAACTAGTCATGACATTCTAAAAGAAAACCAGTAATTCACGTAGACTAATATTAAAAGAATTACTGTTTCAATATTTGTTTATATAAATAAGATGTGGGGTAAATAGCAATCGTATACATACACACATATATGATTGCAACGTCTTGTCAGACGAGTACCACTCCCTCATACATTTAAAATCCATGAGGCCAAATACCTGAGGGAGTATCTATACAAAGATGATGTTACAGAGTCTTAGCTTTGTACGCCAACTAAGTCTCTCTCTCGGTTCAAAATGTTGAGATCAAGCAACAAGCAAGAGCAAGATAGCCAGCAACAAATTAAACTGCAGACAAGCTTAATGCGGGTACTGGTCTTCCGCTTTATGTTTTTTTTTAAATCTGAGATTTGCTTCTCCTAGAAAGGTTGCCTTCACCACGGCTTACGGGAGCCCTCTCCACCCCAATACACATATACACACACACAAATATACACGGTGCTAGTTGGCCGTTGACCCAGAAAAGAGTTCATTCGCCCTTTGGAAGGTCTTGTTTTTAATCCTTCAGAGAGACTAGACCTCCTCACCAAACAAGTCTGGTGGGGGAACCAGTTTAGTCGCCGGTGACCCGACCATGAGGCAGGTAGTACTGGGTTAATTGGTACCAGTAGCATATGACCTGACATACATACACACATACATACATATATACATACATACATAGATACATACATACACAACACACACATATATATATATATATATATAATTCATCAAACTTTGCAGAGTTTAATTATATTATGCATCGTATGCAAAGTAAAATATTGTCATAAATGTAATGCTTTTTAATAAGTAGTCAGTGTGTTTTAAAAGACAACATTAATTAGAATATGAGTATATGACTTTCGCCCAATATAAAAAAAAAACAATGATCCACATTTCCGAATAAATACAGTCTATTTAATTGTACGAAAAAGAAACATCCATAACTCTCTCTTTTCTCTCTCTCTCTCTCTCTCTCTCTCTCTTTGGTTTACCCTAATGTAGAATCTAGATTACTATCAGTGAACATCTCTATATCTATTGTAAAATCCGATGTAAAAGCTGTGTAAATACAGATTACAATAATTATCTGAGAAAAGGGCAAAAGAAATACAGCAAGATAACCGCGCATGTTGTTTGTGTAATTATACAACCACACTCTGCTGAGTAAGATTACATAAAAAAAACATCGGCTATGCTATAACGCTGACTATGATTAACAACAATGTACACTCCGTATAGTGACGTAACAAGTGGACACGCAACTATCGCATTTGTTCATATGGATATTATTGTTTGAGTTTATTGTTGTTGCTAAAATTATTTTACAGTCATTTATAATATACCTAAAGGCGACATAGGTTCCAAAACATCTATTAGGTTTACAGCAACGCACGCAGTGATTTCTATTAGCAGTTTAATGGCTGTCTAATTTTTTGGAGACGATTAACTAATCAGGTATGCTATTGCAACGTATATTTGTAAACATTGTTCGTAAGACAACTTTGCATATGAATATTCAGTCAGCAATATCGATGAACGGCCTGATAGAAAAGTATATGCGGGGTTTGTTATATTTTTCACATCCTTATTGATATACCCCAATGATCTGAATACACTTAGAGAGGCTGAACTTAGGATGAACACAGTTCAAGACATTTTGTTAGAAAATTATCTACAAGACTTGCAAATTATTCGCCATCGTCGTGTACTCGATGGACTTTGTTAAGAACCTGTTTTAAGACATAAGCAAATTAAAAACAATGGGGATACATCTATTTTCATCTTTTTAGTTTGAATAAAGTAGTCCAGAAACATTGTGAGCATAAAATCTCAAGATACGTAAGTATTGGCTGCAAGATAAGAAGAGCAGGCATGATTGATTTATTTGCGATACTCTTGATAAAACTGCCCTATAATTTTGTAGACGTTAAAATAGCATATGCATCTTGTGATGTAAGTATTACTTAAAATCCTATGTAAAAACATTTAAAATTGTAAAAAAAGATACCACGACTTCAGGGGAAACTATTCTTATTATTGGAAGATAAACTCGAATGTAAATTAATATTAATCCCACTTTACAAATTGATAAAAGTTAATTATTGGATTTTAATTAATTATAAGGTGAAGCTCCAATGATTAAAACTCGATAGATAACGACAAACTTCCATCCATTAATATGGGAGGGGAGATTATCATCAAAAGTGTCCTGAATTGATAACTTCGCATAACTTCGGACTTACTACTTAGATATAAATAAGTCACTTGCACCCATTCCTTTCCTCCCCCTTTTTTTAATGGAGAGTAGATAATTCAGTGGATGTGTTATCGGCAGCTCCAGTAAGCCTCGCTACTCCTTTTTTGCCCCTCAGTCCTCATTCAATGAGTGTTTTTTCTGACAAAGGGCGAAGAAAAAGCTGCTTAAAAGGTCGTAAGTACTTGGTTAACAGTAGTCTGAGATGTCGGAAATGATAGTCAGGGACCTGAACATTGGATTAACCACAAAGTACTGGGACTGCTGTATTGCCATTTGGTGAGTCGATGTGAACCATACAGTAGTCTCTGGTTGGGCCTCTCGATGCCATACTAGTGGGTAATTGTTACGGCTTGACTTTTTCGTGTGCTACAAAAAAAATCCTGTCTTTTTCTCTCTTACTTTCCCTATCTGTATTGCTCTAACCAAGTATGCCGACCTGTTCCATAAATCCCAAAACCTCAACATGAAATATCTCCCGAATAAAAACTCGAATAAACCTAGAACCCCATCTTCCAACGTAGACCCCTACTACCAGGTCTCCTTCTCCAACATCAATGGTCTACGTTCCAACCTTCCAGAGGTTGAACCCCAATTACAGGAGACGAAACCGAACATATTATTTCTAAGCGAAACTGGAATAGGGCCGACCACTTCCCTAGATGAGTTCATAATTAACGGATACTCTAACTTAACAGCAAAATCTGACCCCCAAGATCGCCATGGGCATGGAATATGGGCCTACATTAAAGATGGCTTCCCGTGTGGCAGGGATATCTCTAGAGAAGAATCTTATTTACCCTATATGTGCTTCAGGGTTGCACTTGCTAATACCACTGCATTTATATTTGCCCTCTATCGGCCCAACAACAGTGGAGTTACTATCTTTAAGAGCATATCTGAGAAAATAGACCACACACTGTCTGCACATCCCTCGGCTAACATCCACATCTGTGGTGACTTCAACGTCCATAACGTGGAATGGCTGCCCCATTCAAATAAGACAGACGATGAGGGGGGGTTTGTAATGACTTTGCCATTGCTTATGACCTCACTCAGATTGTTCGCAATCCCATCCGTGTGCCCGATACACCCAGTCAATATGCAAGCCCCATAGACCTTTTTCTCCTAACTTCACCTGGGCTATGTTCATGTTCCGTTCATTCTCCACTAGGATACTCCGACCACTCCGTCGTCTCAGTTAAGATAATAACGAAATGTAATAAGTCCCCAGACGCACACCTTCACCGAACTGTATACCGATACTCCATGGCTGACTGGGATAGCTTCCATACATTCATATCTGATCTACCGCTGCATTCCATGTTTAAAAAGGATGTGCCCTCTATAGTATCAGACCTAACCGAATGGTTAATTGTAGGCATATACCGATTCATACCATCTAAAAAACTCCAACAAAAACCTAACAGCTTACCATGGTTCTCCCCAGAATGTGCTGCTGCTATCGCGCACAGAAATCACTTCTTCCATAACAACCAACGTAATAGATACACTGAGACTAAAGCTGCTTTCAGGACAGCCAGCAACCACTGTAAAAGAGTAATAAAAAATGCAACAGAGCTATACGCCCAGTCTGTGACATCCAAGGTAGCTGATCAGCGGCTTGGTTCTCACCAGTTTGGCAAATAACAAATAGGATCCCGAACAGAAGTGTGCATTCTGTCCCAACCATTATCAATCAACCAGAGGTCATCTCGTCAGCGTCAGACAAGACCAAACTATTTGTAAAGAACTTTGCAGCTAATTCTGCTCTATGCGACGAAGGCCATCAACTTCCCATATTTCTTCCTATAATACAGAACACGCTAGGTAACATACAAACATCCGTGCATGAGGTCGCCAAGCTAATCAAGAACCATGATTCCAGTAAAGCAACTTGCGCTGACGGCATCCCAATTATAGTGTTAAAAAGAGCTTCAATCAGATCTTGCTCCCATACCCATACTTACGAAACTGTTCCAGCGCTGCCTTAAGGAGAAGTTCTTTCCGACTCCCTGGAAGACCTCATCAGTTTGCCCTGTATTTAAGAATTCAGGGGATAAGTCATCCCCCTCTCAGTACAGACCTATACGTCTACTGTGTGTTATGCGTAAGTTGCTGGAATCCATATTAAATAGAGAAATAGTCAACCACCTCAGCAGAAACAAACTTCTTAGTGACAAACAATATGGTTTCTGCTCTGCAAGATCTACCGCAGATGTGCTTACGGTTATATCACACAGGATTAGTGAATCCCTGTATAAAGGCTTCCTTTCTATGGCAATTGCTCTTTAAATATCAAAGGCCTTCAACAAGGTATGGCATAAGGGTCTACTTCACAAGATTTTCAGCTAGGGTATAACTGGAAATGTTTTCTCAATCATTAAATCATTTCTCTCCGTTAGGGTCATAAGAGTAGTGGTCGATGGACAAAAATCGGAGGCCTGCAGTATTAATGCTGGAGTCCCTCAGGGGTCAATCTTGGACCCAACTCTCTTCCTGATCTACATCAATGATTTCCTAAATACATATTTGAATCATTCGTTGACATCTATGCTGATGACACGACCTTCTACGGCAACACATCAAAAGGTGTACATGACAACGGTTCTCTGATTCTCTCTCCTCTAGCCTCGAGCGCGTGGTTCAGTGGGGGAAGATGTGGCTGGTTACCTTTAATGCATCTAAAACAAAACCCCTATCCTTACATCATCAACGTTCTGATTCCCATCTGGCATCATTTGGGATGGATGGCTCTCGTCTGGGAGACGCCCCGTGTTTTGATAAGCTTCTGTGTTTGGCCTTTACTCCTGATCTGAAATGGAACACGTACATCAAGTGTGTTGCCAAGGTCGCTGGAAAGATGGTGGGATCCTTCTACCGCTCCGGAAGATTTCTCACTACTGATGAAATTCTCTATCTATATAAAAGCCAAGGACGTCTAAGGATTGAATACTGCTGCCATATCTGGGCAGGAGCTGCTAAAGCAGCATATCCTGCCTTGACAGAGTACAAAATAGACTTCGTGGCTTAGTGGGGGATGCCCTTTTCTCTACCCTGCAACCTCTCTCTCACAGAAGATACGTTGCGATTCTATCCTTGTTTTATCGTTATTTCCATGGCAGGTGCTCGTCTGAACTCCAATCTCTGGTTCCCCCTCGCCAATCTTTCATGAAAAACACCCGTCTAGCTGAATCCACTGTGAAAAATTTCCCCAACTTTTTATCTATGCCTTAATCAACACGGGGATTCCATGAACAAAGCTTCTTTCCGAGAACTGCACGCCTGTGGAACTCTGTTCCGTCTGCCTGCTTCCCACCGGACTACAACTTGGATGTCTTCATGTCAAACGTTAACAAATTCCTAATGAACCGCCTCCTTAAGTAAACACTTCATCAAGTCTCCACACTAACGTAATGTACTTACAATAACCCTTATCCCTGAGTGGCTTCCGGGCCTTGATAAGTGGTGACCACTGTGTAAAAAAATCCTATACGTATGCTGATCACAAGGTTTGAATGGAAAGTAAGTGTATCCTTTTAGAGAGAAATTGGTTTATATAACGAGTGAGTCATTCCCAGTTACAAACAACAGAGTCAGTGTCCCTTGTAATTAGATTTCAGCCTTCAGAACGTTGAATCGTAGACTACTAATGTTAGAGAAAGATACTTACTAGTGGGGATTTATGTTTGAATAAAGGGCTATTATTGTCTCTTGTTTTACGTGGTGCCTAAAATATATTCCTAGACATTATGTGAACTAGAATTTAAAATTGTCATACACTCTTAAAAATCCAGTATGTTATTAGTATACCTCCTACGGTATAACTGACTAACTTTATGATTTTAGGTCAAAAGAAACAGCTATGCAAGGTATTGGAATACACTCTACGAACCCCTCATTGCAACAGCTGCTAAATTTCAAAAATTCAATCTAGATGTGAGACCACTTTTGACGAAAGATATGCAATAACAGCCCGTTTTAAACTAGTAAAAAGTCAGAAGAAACGTATCGAATGCTTCATACTGCTTTTGGAAATGCTTCATGAATCGACCATCGGTTTGGAGAGGCATTAGTGATGAAAGAAATGGCAGGGTGTCTGAAGTATATGATGAGATGTATGGGAGGAGTTAGAAAGTCAGACCACTAAATCTGATTTGTTAAATAAAGAATTTACTGAATAGGACCGTTGTGTATCTAGAGAGACAATTTAACAGTTAGATATCAGTATGGAAAATGTGCGCGTAATTATTTGCAATGAAATAAATAAGCAGAAGTTTTGCGCGTAAGAACCAGTCCAAAAGTCTATAATGGTCACGGACTATACGATCAAGATATACATTCATTTCTTGCCCCTCTATTATCTAGATTTGGGTCCATGTGACTTTTGTTTATTCCCTAAGAGCAAGGAAAACCTTAGAGGCTGTTGTTATGAGACATTTAAGGATACTAAAGACGCTGTGATGAGGGTCATTGAAACGCTCACAAAGGAAGACTTCCATTTAATTGTACAACAAGTGCATTGCAGCCGGGGGAGAGTACTTCAATGGGGGAGTCTTGTTGCTACATGTGGACAGGAGCTGCTAACAGATATCTAAACAGATTTTGTAGCTCGGTAGGGATGCCCCTTTCTCTTCCCTGCAACTTTTTTCACACAGAAAAGATGCTGTGAGTTTGTCATAACTTTATCGTTATTTTCATGGCAAGTACTAGTTTGATCGTCAGACTATGGTCCGCCATCGACATGAAAATCACTCGTCAACCTTAAACCACTATCAATAATTTCCCACACGCTTTATCTGAGCTCAAACCTAAACGTAGATTCCATGAACAAAGCCACTTTCTTAGAACTGGAAGCCTTTTGTTTGCCTGCTTTCTAGCTGACTATAATTTGAATGTCTTCAAGTCCAACGTAACAAGTGTTTGTTCAACCCCCCCTAAGTAATCCAATTTACAAAATTTTCACTACTTATACATGCTGATTAACTTTATCCTTGAGAGACCTTCGGGCCTTCATAATTTGTGACTCTTTTGTTAAAAAAAAACAACTTCAGAGGGGACAAGAGTTCCATGGATATACTATCAATAAAAGTACCCTTAAAAAGAAGTCTATAAACATATTGAATGCACTTTGTGTTTTGTTCTTATCATCATAAAGAGATTTGTTGGTGATCAGAAAACTTGATTAGAGCAAATTATTTACAGAATCGAGTGTGCGAGAGAGAGAGAAAGAGAGAGAGAGAGAGAAAGAATAAAGACTAAGGAGGCAGTGAAATAGGGAGACTATGTAGACCAAAATAGGGCGACATCTCTTTTGCAGAGGCGAAAACAACTTTAAATAATCTGCAATTCGAAACCTCGGTACTTGTTTTAAAATGTTACGTTATTGATTTACTTTTAAATCAGGAATATTTAGTGTCATTTTAAGTATTTGCCGACTGTTTGTATTTTAAACAAACCCCGATTTAACATAAATATGATCTCGTAAAAATATTAGAATGTGTATACATGCGAATATTAAGTTTTTTTGGTTTAATAATTTAGTTTAAAGCATAACGTGTATAATATATTAATAGAAACGCTACATGACAGGACGTGCACAAATTGATGAACTAGCATAGACGTAGGCGTTATGAAATCAATAAAAAAATGGTCTGATTATATCTGTGACACGCGGTGCGTATACGTTATATCAAAGTAATCATCATCTGTTGATTGAACTTTGGCAGTCGTGTTGTCAGCTCATTTAGATAATTCCAGCGCTAGCAAATCCACACAAACAGATGTCTTATACTGCAATTACATACACACAATGGATGGTTTAACGCGGCTCAGGACGATCACATCACATAGTGTTATATTACTTACACGTCGTGTATATCTCTATGCATCGTTTCAAAACAAGAAAAATAATTCGCATTGAGACATAAATATTTTATAAGATCGTATATCATAGTTCAATTGAACAGCTTTAATAATAAATATTAATGTAACCTATTATACTTTATCTGTTTCCATATATATATATATATATATATATATATATATATATACATACATATATATATATATAGATAGATAGATAGATAGATAGATAGATACATACATAAATAGATAAATACAATCATTCACCATACTAATTATCAAAACACTCGTGTTTCATCCTTTCGAAAATTATCAGTGCAGGGGTTTAACACCGCTCGATAGATTCGAACCCGGCAAGCAAGCCCACCTTTCTTGCAGCGGCCCTGACAATGCTTTCTGTGTAATTGTTCCAAATCATGTTTACTGTGAACGTTAGGCCAAGGAGTTTGAAATATGTAATCTCAGATAAAGAGGCGTTGTCCCTTGCTATAGGTGGTAGAGAGGGTTTCTTGTAATTAGTGAATAAAATTGTTTAGTCTTGGCAGCCTTGAACGTGACCAACCATTCCAATACAGATTGGATGTCATTCTCTAGTGTTTCTGCCATTTCTTTAGAAATGTGTTCATTCGTCTTCCTGTCGTGCCTGCCATAGAGTGTAGTGTCATCAGCATATATACCCCTCTCAGAGGCAATTTTGTCGAGGAAGTCATTTATGAATATCAGTAACAATAGAGGTCCAAGGACAGATCCTTGGGACCCTCCCGCATTTATATCATATTGTTTAGATGTACGACCGTCGAGGACACCCTGGATTTTTCTCTTATCTAAGAAGGATTTAATTATGTTAAGTATTCTACCAGTGATACCGTATGATCTAATTTTCCTGAGAAGACCCTCATGCCATACCCTGTCAAAAGTCTTAGATATATCTAGAGCTACACCTCTGCCCTCCCCCGTTTTGTCCAGTTAATTGTATATACGTTCAGAGATTACAGTTAATATGCCTGCTGTGGAACGGGATTGTCTAAATCCATAATATTGGTCAGTCAGCAGTTAAGCATCTGTAAGGTGATGGGCTAGATCATGGTTAATTAAGGTCTCAAATATTTTGGCAAAAAGTGTGAAGAGGCTAATGGGGCGATAATTTAATGGGTCAGTCCTTTCGCCAGAATTCTTGAATACTGGTACAACTGAAGCAGTTTTCCAACAGCCATGAAAGCAAGCTTCATTAAGGCATTTGTTGTAGAGTTTGGAGAGAACTGGAGCTACTTCGGCTGAGCACTGTTTTAATAGCACAGCTAGGATGAGATCGGGTTCACATGCTTTTGAAGTGTCAAGGTTTTTTATGGTGGCATGCAGGCAAAACGAAATAATCCTCAAGATAGATTTACTTTTTTTTATCTAGAACTTAATTTAATACAACAAAAGATAAATGACTCAACAGACGAGAAAACGTCCCTGGATGGTTTCCCAAAACATAGGAACTCCAGTGACATAAGTCCTAAAAAACTCGGATACTAGGAACATGGAGACCGAGAACTGAGAAACAATATGAACAACAAACTTTACTAAGCTGAAGTAGGAAAATTTATGAACGAGAACAAAAAAAAACAAAGCTTCCATCCTTAAGGAACCAACAGTAGAAACATTAAAAGCTGAAACTGGGAAAATGAACTCCTCTTACACATCAAAACAGAGCCCATTCCAAACCTAAACAATTTAATCTATGCAGGTGCCAAGACAGTATACATAAAGTTTAAAGTATAAAAAGACAGAGACCAATATTACCTGGATGGGAATTGACGCTTGAAACACAGATAAGCAGACTAAATAAAAAAAGAAATCGACAGGAGGAAAACAATTAGAAGATGATGGAAAAACAAAAATGCGATCAGCAAGGCTAGGATTAACGATAAACAGGAAGAAGCGGAGAAAAATAGCAGCAAACAAAGCGAGATTAAGATGATACCGATAAAAATTTGAACAATGCAAGCAAAACAGGACCTTTGAAAATAATCACAGCCTACCAACATGTAAATTTAAAGAAACACAATAGAAAAACTGTACTCGACTGAACTGAACGAATAGTGGAGCAGATATATGGGAAGAACGAAAGGATGATAATGGAAAAATAGAATGGCTGAAAGAAATGAAAGAAGAGTCACAGAAACTCGAAGTAAGAACAGAGAATACAATCTACGCGAAATCTACGGGAAAAATCTCAAGACCACTCAAAGAAAAATGGTCAACTGGAGAGCACCAAATTTTGACGGAATATGTGCCTTTAGGTTGAAGGAATTCACAACACGCAACGAAAAGCTTGTTCACACATGAAACACATGCATCAGAACGGATGACCAAACGTAAAGGCACAAATAAAGTAACCTGTTAAGTTTCAATGTAGAACATACAAACTGTTAAATTAAGGGCACACATTTATCATTCCCTTCATAACCGTGGACTATTCTCAGAGAAACAGAAAAGATACCAAGAAAGAAAAAGAAAAACACATGACATATTATACCCATACCAAATTATTCTAAAAATGGGTTCAGAATTTAAAAAAAAGAACTTAGCCATGGCATGCAGAAACCACAAGAAAGTATGTGATATAATCCCACAAGCATTGATGATAGAATTCCAGAGAATATACAAACTACTAGACAATATTAGTAATATGCTGGAATATGCAATGAGGACATTGATACTTGAACTGATAGCTGATGGACAACAAATAACTGAAACTGATGGATTTCCCAAGATGATTCCCTTTCACAACTACTGTTCTTTATAGCCATGATGCCCCTGAACAACATACTAACAAAATGCCAAGACAGATACAAGTTAACTAATACAGAAGAAAGTGTGAACCACCCAATGTACACGGATGCCTTGTAACTTTTTACACAAACGAGGACAGAACAAGAAACTCTTATAAACAAGACCATATTCTTAATCATGTGTGCACTGCTGACAATTAGAAAGTGGAAACTAGAAGCAAAAAATTGTATAACACTGCTCAATCAAACAGAAATTATGGCACCAGGTGAAGATGATAACTACGAATATTTAGGATCCCTGGAAACAGACTCATCAATGTAACGGAAATAACAGAGGCAATATGAAAGCTATACTGCAGAAGTGCAAAACTCCAGACAAATAAACTATATAGATGAAACCTCACTTTAAAATAATAAATATGTGGGCAGAGTCACTAATATTTTATTCTGGACCGTTTATGGACTGGGACAGGAATAAAATAAGGAATCTCGACCAGAAAACCAGAAAACCCATGACAATTCAAAATGCACTACTCTCAAAGGATGATATTGGTGACTATAGGTGAAAAAGGAAAACGGGCGAAGAGGAGGTATCTCTATAGAACACTATATAAATTACAGAAAAAAGTATAAGAAAGTGCATAATGCAGAACAGTAAAAGACTAATTACTGCAGCAAGAGAGACTGGTGAAACAAGAAAGATAACAAAGAGACGAGAAATCAGACGAATAAATAAATTGGAAAGAGAAACAACTGTGTTGACGATTCATAAGGATTACAACAGTAGAGATTAACATTGGGAAATGACTACAAAAAGGAAACCTAAACGGGGAAACTAAATCACTAATAAAACTGCACAAGATAACGCGATTAGAACCAACCGTATCAAAGCAAGGATCGACGAGAGACAAAGAAAAAAGCAAATGCATAGTTTCAGGAAAAGAGATGAAACAATACTCCGCGTAATCATTGAAGGCAAAAAAAAACAAGCCGAACGAATGTAATAATAGACACAATCAAGTGGGGAAAGTAGTACATTAGCAAGTATGTTAGCAGTTGCATTCTGACCCACAACGCAAATCAATGGTAAACGGTTGTTAAGATAACGAAACTTGTTTTGAAAATATTATCGAAACAACTTTAGTGTACTGGATGTTTTGGGAGACTTGTTGTCACTTAGACCTCAGGGAAAATCACAAGTTGTTCTGAAAGAGCAGTCTCTGATGATAGCTTGTGTTATCACTCGTAATGATGGAATAATAATAATAATAATAATAATAATAATAATACATATACTACTACTACTACTAATTATAATAATAATAAATATGATAATGCATAATATTTTAGTGTCAGACTTTTGAGAGGTAAAAATTTTCTTTGTCTTAAAAAGTTGGAAAATGCATTAAAATGTAGATTAAGTAAAAACAAGGCGAAAGCGAACAAGGGCAAGTGCATAAACAATGTCGAAAGATTATTTATAGGAAAGGCTCAAGACGAGACATTCTCAATGATATTAGAACCTTCCTTATTTGCACGATGAATTATATCTCAAACTGATAGAATTTTGATTGGTGATTAAAATTCTGAAATGAATATGCATGGATGAAATGTGCTCTGCTCAAAAGATCACTGCGGTCCATAACTATCTGCTGATTACCTGTTTTCCATTTATGTGGACACTTTCAGGAGATTTGACCAAATGAGATTGACTAATATCTGAAACACCAAAGAACTTTTCCTGGGGGAAGAAATGTTGACGAAATAGTCGACCGACCAGAGATGTTTGCTTATCAATGTTTTGGTTCGATATCGAGTTGCTGACGAGTGGAATTCATGCCATGAATATGTTTTCTTATCGTGCACATTTTTCGTTATGTCATAGGTAAGATTATTTTTTAAATACGGTTACAATGCTGTACAATACGTTTCTCCATGCTAAAATAACACCACTTGATTGTTTTACATGATTTTCTTCGACAGATTTTTCTTTGTATCACGAGTTAAGTTTTGTTTAATATTTTTATGTAGGAATAGTTGAGTACGGGTAAAATTCTCTTATATAAAAAATGAACCTGCTTAAAGATTTTACGTGATTTTCTCATACGAAGTTTTCTTTTCGTTATGATGTTTCATTCATCGCATAGTCAGACTTCTTATTAAGTACAATACTTTCTAACTTAATATCAATTTATATTGCCTTTAATTATAATGCAATGTATACTCAAAGCACATAAGACATATTCATATAAGTAGTAAACTATCTGATCTTGCCTGTGCCACGCAAGTATGTAATACTGTTTTCACCTCAAATGCGCCCGTTTTAAAGATAAAACAATCTACTCAAGAATATCTTAGCAATTATAATTCTACTGGATAATTTTCCATGATATTTTGAATTAATACTAATTTTTGACATTACTAGTAAGTACACAATGATGTTTTCATCTCAACTTGAACGCTTTAAAAGATCACTAATGTAAACAAGCACGCTATATTGCTTGCGATTATATTTTACCGGTGAGTTTTCGCTGATGATTACATATTATAATAATTTTGACATGAAATGTAAGTACGTAATAGTGTTGTTACCTGTCATGCGTTGATTTAAAATGTCATACATCTACACTCGCGCCCACTGTATATATTATCATTATTTCTCTACAAGGGGATTTTCTGTTGTATTGTGAATTCATGCAAATTCTTAATAATGTTTTAACCTGTAATGTATTGGGTTTAACGATTAGATATTCTTTTAACTAGTTATTGATTTGTTTGTGATCATTTACCGTGAGAATTGCAGCTTCTACTAATGTCGATACGGCAGTTAAGTGCATTCTCAGGTTCTACCCTTTAATAAACCGTAGCCATACCAAATATAATTAAGTACAATATACATTAAGAGCAATGAAAAACATATTATGGGACCTCCAGGGAGATACTCAAAATAAATAAATAAATAAATAAATAAATAAATAAGAACCCCAGAGCACCACCGAGACAAATTTTCTAACCACTATAAAAGTAATTTAACTTACTGTTCTTTTTAGAGCGTTTTTCATTGCTTACGAAACTCTTTTGGTTCTATTTATTTCTGCGAGAAGGATCATTATCCCAATATATTTAAAAACATTCAGCCATTTGCGTGATTTAAAACAACATTTGTTTATTAATTGATTTAATAGATTATTGGTTTTGTTTTTTTTTGTTTTTTGTTTTGTTAAAATGCATAAGTATATTAAAATAAAAAATGACTATCTGACCTTTACTCCTTTTCTGTGTATTTCGTGTATACAGTTCATTTTGGTTCATAAGTCAGTGCAATTCAACACCTGGTTGCCAGCATTTCTATCGCCTTTTTATAAACTAACATATTTATTTAACACAATGCTTTAAGCAAATACCCTTATTAATGTATATATATATATATATATATATGTATATATATATATACACATATGTGTGGGTGTGTGTGCGGGTGGGTGGGTATGTGTGTGTATGTGTATATATATAAATTTATGTGTGTGTTTATATAAATATATATAAATATATATATATATATATATGTATATATGGTGCATGAACCTACTGTATTCAATATTGATGTATATTTACAATTAACACATGCAGCTCTCTTTTCTTTATATATATATATATATATATATATATATATATATATATATAAATAAATATACGGAAATATATATATGTATATATACACTTATATCTGGGATACTTATATCCCGGTTACACTGTACATTAACACATGCTCTTATTTGGGATCAGAAAAAATCTGTCTAATATCGGTTTTTCTCATATTAGGGGCTCTTACACCGTATATATATATATATATATATATATATATATATATATATATATATATATATATATATATATATATATATATATATATGTATATATATATATATATTGGACAAGCAGATTTTTTCATTATTCTCGCTTTCTTTTTCATTATCACAATCTAGCTTCTCTTCTTGCTGTGTTTGCGTGTTTTCTTTTTGCCTCTTGTATTCATCTTTCGTGCTTCCATCTCCATCTTCAACAATCTAATCTCACCTTCTCACTCTCTTAAGTATTTTTTTCTCTGTATTAATTTTTGTTAAGTTACGTTATAATTGCAAAATTAGTAACTATAATTTTCTCAGATGTTCTTGAAATAATATACATTCGGCTTTCCTAAATAATACCCATTCATTTTTTATGTGACGTCATAGTATCTTATATAAATACTTTCATATGAGCTTTTTTATTTTTTATGAATGGCGCAATTGTGTTATGACGCCCTCTAAGGGACAAGTTTGTAAACAATAGTTTTATGAGTTTTATATCAATCCACTCTTATATGGATAAATTTTCTTTTAATAATCATCTGTTATAGAGAATATGACACTAGATATTTTAGACTCAACATAAACATATATCTGTTGTACGGGGGTTAAATCAAATAAAGCACGTCGTTTTTTTTACAGAGAGAATAAATACGGTAACTCTTTCAAATGTACACAGCGTAAGAAAATTGGAGGTTTACGATTGCCGCAAGACTATTAAAGACAAAAAGAGAACACGGCCGTCACCTGATAGAGTTGATGGCCTCGCTAGCGTCAATTCGATCCTCCAGGGGAGGTAATCCATATTCATTTGTCATTTTGTTACGGGTTAGTGATTGATTTGGCTTGAAGGGATATTCTCTCATTACCGGCTCTTGGCAGGCTGCGAGGTGGCGTCTCTTTTTCGTAATTTAAAAAAGGGAAGGTGGAGGGTGACACAGATGTCTCTTTAGAAGACATAGAGAAAAGAACGAACAAAAGAAAAAGAAAGGGAAAATAAACAAGAAAGTACGAGCGAAATAGAAAGATGTATAAAACGAGAAGGATATATTTGCCGCCGACGGCTTACTGGCGAAGTGTAATAAGTTTTGATGACCTTCCTTGTTCAACATCTTCTGATTCATTTCGGAGTGATGAAGTCTGATCTTAATTCTCTTTATGACGCTCGCCTTCGATTACCTTTCGGAATGCGCATTACGAGTCGCCAGGTTATTCTCCATTTACACACGAGCTGAATCATAAGCCACAGTAATAATAGATACAAGAAAGAAACATGACACATCTTATGTAACACTATTATAATTATTCAAAATATAAACATTTTCTGTGTCTATTTTTCTCGTTGCTAAATACAGACCAAAGTCAGTGAAAATAGTATTCTTACAACATGTTTAACAGTATAGTTGAGATAATTGAAAATATGTCCGTAAGTCTATTTTTTCCTTTACATTTTTATCGCTGAAAATACACATTTCTTTACCACTGTAGGTATTTGGTTATGCTCCCATTTTAATGATTTTACTAAATTTAAGTAATTTTGCACGCATCAAATCTGTTCTAAAGTTCGGGAAAAAATGTGGAACATTCTGAGACAATTTTCGGCCTCTATAACAGCCATACACGCTGTACAATCACATCGGGTGAGATGTCTGTCATAGAAATTGTATCTGCTTGTGGACGATTAAGTCGTTTCTCTTCTGTCTCTTTCTCATGAAAACCATTAGCAGTCTTCTTTTCTTCTACAATTTTATTTTATGGTAAGTACTCGACTAAGCTTAAACATATAGCCCCCTTTTAGAATAACAATATGACGTTCTTTATCAACAACCACTGTGAATAATTTCTCCACACTCTCCGTTTTTTTTTCCTTTTTTATCACTAGAGCAGAAAGGAATTTCTATGAATCAATCCATTTTTATTTACTGGTCTGTCTATGCAAAACAATTTCGCGGTGCTCCTTCCTGGCTGACTAAAATATTGCCGTTTCAGGTCCAACGTATACACATCCTTGCTACGCTTTTTGTTACATATATTTGATTTAAAATGTTAATAGCCATCGTTTTGAATTTCTTTGATGTTTCATTGCCAAAATGTCAAGCAAAAGAACTTTTAAAGGATATTGGTTAGAATGAGTATCGATATAATAATATTAATCTCACACTCAGTCTTGACTGATCGACAGCGCTCTTAATATATGTATATATTACGCCGGCTTTTATCTTTCTGTAAGTTTTCCGATTGTATGTCCGTCTCATTCTATCTCTCGTACACACTTAATTACTCATTGATTTCTTTTCTCTCTCTCTCTCTCTCTCTCTCTCTCTCTCTCTCTCTCTAACTCATTCTACCTATATATCTCTCTATATATCTCTCTATATATCTATCTATCTATCTATCTATCTATCTATCTATCTATATATATATATATATATATATATATATATATATCACTGTATGGCCTATTGCCTTGCTATAAATTCTTTCGCATTATTCTTTGGTATTTGTCTGTTGAGGGTTCGCTGGAAGCGTATTACTAAGCAAATTACAGTCAGGAAATATTAATAACACTGTTTGATTTATGGGCTCCGGGTCCTAATAACCATATGCGGCCGAAAGGGCCTGAAAACACGGTTATTGGTATACCTAGGCCTAAATTTATCCTCTGATCATGGCTGAGGGTTCGTTGGAAGCGTATTACTAAACTGATTACAGTCCAGAAAATAGTTGTTTTTTTTATTTAAGGTTTCGTAGGGCCTGGGTCCAAAATCCTCAGTTGGTATAGACAACCGAAGCTGTATTGTATGCTTAAACTTGGCTTTACATGATCCCCTGATAACCAGGATCAAAACAAAGCAGAGACTGTAAACCAAATATGATTGAAAAAGTTCATGCTTTACTGTATCAACACGTACTTGATTGTTGGTCAGTTTATCTTCCTCTCAAAGTTAACGTAATTTAACTCACTTTACAACAACAACAATTTTCAAGAAACCAAATTTTCCAAAGAAGAAACAACTAAATACATTTATACAACAAAACCTCTCAGACAAAGTATCTCATTGCTTTGCGGCCTGAGGACAGGGTAAACTTTCTTAAAGTAGTTTGTTGACTGACCATGCTCATTACAATGTTTGCAAAAAGACTCAGCTTTAAGACAGGCATGGTGGACTTTCGGATCAGAACCTAACCATAATATATTTATAACATCTTCCAAGCTGTCCGCTTGCGATGTTTTACGAGCCAAGTTGAGGCGAATTGAACGGAAGATATTGTTTGCCTCCACATCAGATTCGTCAAAACATTTCAAATGACCATCGTTCATATCGAGTAGTTTCATAAGGTGAGCAAGAAATTTGTGAAAGGTGGAAGGAACACTAATCTACTTCAAATCAACTGGCTGAGGTTATTGCTTCTTAGGATGTGTGGAAAAACTCTCCAAGTACAATAGATATAGAGAAGTACACACTTTCTTGTACCCTTCAATGTCCTCTGGCGAAGAAAACAACCACATAATAACAAAAAGGTACTGTCTAATCTGTTTTATTACGCCTTGGAACCGATCGGGAAACCTTTCGATAACGATATCTCTGCCATTTTGATGCCAACTCCATAGTTCCGTCAGTCCGTGCCTTCAGTTATCTCTCACCCAACATATTCAATGATTTCTTGTTTATTTTTCCTGGGGATGTATGGTGCAACAATTGTTAGAGGTTGATAATCGTCATTATCGAACACAATTTCCGTGAATGGTGCCTTCCTTTGAGAACTTGACTTACTCCTTCGGGCAGTTGCATACTTTGATTATCGTGACCTCATTATGATCAACTTTGTACGCAGCAATTCACATCTCTGAATACTAAGCTACGCCACCAACTCTTCTTCAACGGCCTCTCAAATTCGAGGTTTAAAATTGTTAGGTCTGTGTGCTTGGCACATTTTGAAGAACTCACATTTTGTAGAAGCCATCCGATGTCAATATCATTGTTAAATTTGTTGTTGTTCTGTAAAATTAAAAATAAACCTTTAAATATAGGCGATGAATGGTAGGTAAACATTTTAGTTCTTATCACTCATTAATACATCCTTAATATAGTAAGTGTCTGTATTTTTGAGATGAGGTGTTTTCATTGATCGAGATTGTCGGACTGACTTCCTCATCTTGGTTGTAATCGTCACATAGTTTCGGCCGTTTTGCTCTCCGGCCTTCATCAGGTGTTTTGTATCGAACTGGAGAACCGTTTGTTAGGAGTCTCGAACCCAACACTTTATTATTATTACAGGGGTACCGTGTTCGGACTCCAGCTAGGCTCTGGGACATAGTTGCTGATTCTGTCCTAGAGACATATGGCCGAGTGGCACTAGATGTTGTATAAAAGTTTACAGTTACCCAAAGGTGCTGAGTTCAATCCTGAACGAAGGCAGTAAAAAGTAACATTCAAAACAGAGAATCAGCAACTATGTCCCAGAGCTTAGTTGGAGTCCGAACACGGTACCTCCGTAATAATAATAAAGGGTTGGGTTAGAGACTACTAACAAACGGTTCCCCAGTTCGATACAAAACATCTGATGAAGGCCGGAGGGCAAAACGGCCGAAACGTTGTGACGATTACAACCAAGATGAGGAAGTCAGTCCGACAATCTCAATCCTTAATATAATCTGAACACAGTATTTTATTAATAACAAAAACGTGGTTACTTTTTGGTTAAATCTAACTGCATTGTTGGATTTCTCAGGTCCAAAAGCTTTTCCATGTAAAATTTCAGAATCAGATGTTTATTTGATCCCAAAACATTCACAAATGTGTAATCTGGCAGTGGTAAATTCAGTAAACATCGGGACGTTCTTATTTACTGTGAAAAATCAACACTAATGGATATGTTTTCAACATTTTTTAAGCATACTTTAAAATTTAGTGTTTAATGCAATCTTCACCAAAATAACACTTTTAACTATATAGAAATTGAAAAATTGGCTATTTTCAAATATTCACCATTTTTGAAGGAATGTAGCGTTTGAGTTATTTGTTTTTGTTGTTGAATTGCATTTTTACTCAACTTTTAGGAAGACTTTAGCGTTAAGTGATTCAAGACGATCTCATTTCTGGTAATTACCATGGCCCAGCCTACTGTGCACTTCATATCAGCACGATACTCTTAATTCGCGATTTAAAAAAAGATAACAATATGAACGATATTAGTGTTAAGCTAAGTCAACCATCTTGCTGCTTTCTGTCGACCTGGTAGAAGAGGAGACATATTATTATATTTTTTTTATTTTTTTTTCTTGCAAAACCCTCTCTTTAAAATTTGGGGCCCATAAAATATTTTCTGTGAATTTACTTGTAGTGTTGACGTTGATCTGCACTTGAAACGTTTTTATGGTACTTGCTATGGTCAGTACATGCTGCTTGTACAGTTTAAATAAATTTCAATATATTCATTAGATATTTAAGGAAATGGTTGTTTCATTTCAGTGTCTCTCTCGTGGTAGTAATGACAACGCTAATTTGCAGGGGTGGCCCAATTATATGAATGTTCCTTCATATGAGCTTACATTACCGGAACGATATGCTATGTTATCCGGTGCCTATATTTCTTTACATTACGGTTGTCTCTTGCTAACACATGTTTTCTAGGTAGAATATTACTTTATAAGCAACTGGGTTTCTATCGTTCTGTTTTTCTTATAAAGATTACTTGATGATATATTAATAAGCTTAATTTCAAAACGCATTTTTTTTCAGAAAATTCCTACTCCAGCGGAGGATATTATATTTACAATTCGTAATCGAAGATGCTAAATAGCTGCTAATGAATACCTCTATAATCTATCGCGTAGTGTTCCTTTGTTTTATCACCATCAAGTGTTCTCTCGCTATTGTGTCGTCAAATCATTCAGTATAACAATTAGATTGCGGGTGCAAGTGGTGGAGATCTGAGTTGCGGAATGCGGGTTTTCTTACAAATGTCGAGAAAATCTGCTTAAATAAATGGGGGACCATTATGAAAAACTAAGGTTTAATGCTCACCCAACATGCTGAAAATTTCTGGTAGTCATTTGGCAAGGTCGTATGGTATCTCTGAAAAAAATCTGGTAGCAATATTATGTTTTTTATTGATTCTGCACTATTAATATATGGCGGTAAACAAAGAACATTTTGGGTAAGCCATGAATGCAAATTAGTCACCGAATAGTTTTTTGCAAGCAGTGAAGAGTTGGTATAATTTTCCACAAGTTCCTCTATCTTTTTTCCATGCTTGGACAACACACATAATACCGTTCGATTAATCCAATTAAATTTATAATGACATTGCTTGAGAACGATGATCTGCAGTTTCCATGGGATAAAAACACGTTCAACAAAAGATCTCTGAAAAAATGTCGAAGTTGCTGCGTAGTACATTATTTTGACAGCTTGTGAAATGGAAATGTGTAACATTATGTAATAATTGATCGGCGGTTGTAGACTCACAGATGATATTTGAAGTAACAATATTGATATCCTTATGAAAATGTGTTTATAACACAGTGGCCACCACACATCAAGATCTTCAGACAACTCTCGAACAACGGTTAATGCGTATATGATAGTCATTTAGAGAGTAGCATAGAAAATGTTTGTGGTAGAAATTTGGTTTAATATGATAATTTCCGTAACGGTTCAATAAGAACTTCTTTAGGATAAGCTTGAGGACGAGAGTATTGTAGGCAAGTGAAACTAGGACCAGCAGAACACAATTTCACAGGCGAGCAGTCGCTGAAAACAATCAGTGTTTATGGAAACTACGTTTAGGTTCAAAGACCGACAGTATGTGGGGGAACTTATTGATATTAATTTTGGCTAGACGTGTGTTTTTTTGTAAAATATTGGCGAGGGGATAACCAAAGGTTTGAGCTTAGTCGAGCATTTGTCATGAAAATAAAGATAAAGCAGAGTCAGGAAGGTAACACACCTTTTGTAGGAAAGAAGTTGCAGAGAGAACAAGCCATCACCTACTACATACAAAGTTGGTTTTCCATTTCGTCAAGGCAGGATTGGTGACTCTGTGCTGCTCTTGCTTAGGTCTGGAAACCGTACTCCATCTAAGGAGAATGTGGTCCTTATACAGGTGAAGTATTGCATCGGCAATGAGATACTTGTTGGAGCAGTAGAAGGATCTAAGCATGTTTTCAGCGACTTGGCAACGGATTTGATGCATGCACTCTATGTCAGAGGAGAAGTGAAGGTAAGACCCGGAAGTTTGTTTAAACATTAATTTTCCTCAAGGCAAGAACCATTCATTTCAATTGGGGCCAAATTTGGCTCAGAGCGTTGTTGAGCGAAAGTGTGAAGCGTGGTGTTTCACAGATTAAAATTAAGCAGCTAACGTTTTCTCGTCTTTGAAATGTTGATATAGATATATGTGTCTTCTGCATCAATATTTACGAATGGTCTAAAATGTTATTTGAGAGATCGTTGACGCAGTTCAGGAAGTGTGTAGGACCTACGATGGAACCCTGAGGGACGCCAGCATTAATATTCTTAGCTTCTGATTTCTTGCTAATTAACCACAATTTTTTTAAATTTATCAAAAGGGGATTGATATATATTTTTTAGACGGCGGAGATTTAATATAAACGTATAGTTGCCAAATTTTGCCACTGTTTTTTTTTTTTTTTGTATAGATTGAAATTATTTTCTTGGAACAAAAATACTTTTTAGGGAGCTGCAAACTGTGATCGAAGTATATTAGGCCCATATTTCATTTTATGAAATTTCGTCATCGGATAGATAAGTTTTCAACCTCTTTCTCCATTTTGGCTATATTTTCGTTCAGTGGGCGTCAATAATTTGGATGCGAGTTCAATAACATTGTCGCTTTTGTCATTATTTTATATTACTGATCCGAGTCATTAGTCAGTGGCATCAATCGCTAGAGTCATGATTAATGCTGGGTTATAATGTGTAAAAAATCACGTTCATATACCGATTCTCGCCAGATCACCGAAGTAAAGCAAAGTTGAGCCTGGCCAGTACCAGATTGGTGACCTTTTGGGAGGGCTAGACGCTATATGTACCTTCTGGGAAGATTGAGCGTGGGGCCAGCACGCTCATCCCGTAAAAAGAACTCAGTCGCTACCAAAGCGTCTACAAAAGTTGTAGATGGTCTCTGCCCCTTAGGGGCTCAAGGCTATGAATTGTGTGTAAGCAATGGGTCAAAACATCGAAGTAATTTGATTTTCTTAAATGGTCATTTTAATGTGCTGGTCAACTTCCATTTAATATCTTTTTGAAAAAAAAATATCAAAAGGCGTCCGTACGGTGTGCTGTGCTAGTAATACTGAACCGTAATCGTATTTAACACCAGAAAGTATTTTAATGTTGACACTTTACTTGAGGCTTCATTTCCTTTATTCTATACAGCTCTTTTTTTGCCATTTTTTTTATGAAATAAAATCCAAAGGCAATTCAATATATGATTGGAAGAATTTACATTTATGTGACTTAAACGTAAACACATATTGTTGACTTTCAGATATCACAAAAGTAAGTGACGTAATAGGATGTGCCTATAATCATAATATCATAAATGCTGCCAAAAAAATCCGGAGTACTATGTGCGTATCAATTATCAGTTTATTGATGTGCTGATCTGACGGCAAAAAGAAAGCGGTTATATTGAAATCAGCTCCGGTAGGTGTCGCTAGTGAGAAATATCATTGGATTCTTAATTGACTTCTATTTGTAGAGAGATGCTACCCAGGATAACTAATTTGTAAGTTGAATTATTCGTCCTGTTAAAGGCGGTTTTAATGTTTCTATTTCGACTAAAAGTGGGTATCGTGCAAGAAAGCGTACTTGCATCTGACTTCAATTGTAATCTCGTTTTACTTTTGGACATCATTTAACTTTTTTGTTTTTTAACATTGCGTAACGTTGCCTTAATTGTCTTTTAAATTGTGTTTCAGCATTTGATGCGTCATTAATATGGAAACATTGAAAATTAAGTTAAGAAGGAGGCTGAAAAGATTAAGTGTTTCAATAAAGTCTATGCCAAGAAAATTGAATTTCCATGTACAAGAAGCATAGAACACACCTGCATTTTTAAAAGAGAAATTATACGTTAGCTCAAAAGTTTGTCATACTTTATTTCCTGATGTACTACGAGCAAAAGGATTTATACTATTAAGTGTTGGTTTACCCAACAATTTCCATGTTGAAACTGAAATCAGAGTAATATTGGAAACGGTTTCACACCTAAAATGTACTGGGTTGTTGTAGCGAATACATATTTCTCTCGAGCTTTTAGTTAGTTGTTTCATACGTTTCAGTCAACTATTCCTGTGGCCTTTGTCAGATTGTAACCGCGACAGATCGAACCTATAAATCGTCTGATTGCATCCACTGCCATTACTGCCTTCCATAGTTGTCATCTCACCACGTTTTCGTCAAGTAATTTTCTGGTTAAAAAACAATGGTACGGGATAAACAACTAAGAAAAACATGAGGATAAAAGTCCGCAATAAATAAAATTAATAAATAATACTCATCTCAATAATGAATCCCAATAAAATAATATATACCATTCGCCACGGACCCGATCACGGAAGATAATAAAATAAACATGAATTAATACGACCAAAAGATTCAACCTTGATCGCCCTTCGGGTCCCGTGGCGCAGTTGAGAGAGACGTTGAATCCCTACGGCACCAGCTCTGAATTGTCTGAAGATAGATATTTCAATCCTGCCCAAAGTCGGTCAGAGGCTTACTTGGCCAAAATCTGGTGAGACTGCAAAACCTACGGAAGTCTGTAATTGCAATGGATGCAGTAAGGAGATTCAAATTTCCTATCCGTCGCTGTTACCACCTGACGAAGCCAGAGGAATAGTTGGTCGAACCGTCGTGAAACAACTAAGAAAACGATGAGGATAAAGGTTCGCAATAAATAAAATTAATAAATCAATACACATCTCAATAATGAATTCCAATTAAAATAATATATTCGAAATTTACATTAAACATAGTAATCATTGAATTTGATGGTTATTTACTGAAACACCCGTGCGTTTTTTTTATATAAATATTGTCCCTTATATATATGTAAGCGAGATAACACACTGATATAATTCAGATGAAAAATTCTGATAGATATTACTTCAGGTAATACTTTCAATGAGATCCTAGCCAAAAAGGAAAATCTCAATATTTAAGAATAGAGCAATATATAAGTTTCGTTGTTAAATTTTTAATTCTGAAAAATAACATATAGAGATATATATTCGATTTAAGAATCTATTGCTTGACAAAAGGAATATATAGAAGGGGTTATTTTAATGTCCTTAATCCATGGATTTTTAACAATATATATATATATATATATATATATATATATATATATATATAGTCATCGACATACAGTCCTGTTCCGTTATATCACAACTCATCAGTGCCGCTAGACTAGCATCTCTCCCAAGCCAAGGATTGAACCTAGAACCGTCATATTGACAGTCGGCAGTTCTCCCAGTCGACCAATGAATAGACGCCCGTAAATAACTCGTCGAAATGTCTATTAAATAGACACCCGCCACCACTTTTCTAGTGCTCAAATCACCTGTTCGTAAAAAAAAAAAAAAAAAAAACGAGCTTCGCATTTTCAGCCAATTAAGTAGCGGGTGATATTATATATATATATATATATATATATATATATATATATATATATATATATATATATATATATATATATATAACTATAATACTTTAAATTGAATAAAAGTCAGTCAATTTAGCTCTTATGCATAGATCATCGTATAACGATTAGATCACTGTCTGATTGACGTAAAGAACATTTTAAATTAAAAACGTTTAAATTTAACGTTATTTCATGCGGTTAATGGTAGCCGAAGGGATACGGTCTTTACTAATCGAACCAGAGATGTCTCGTGTTGCCGAGTTCAAATCGTTCGACTGATGTTAATCGTGACACCCTGCACTGAAGATTCCCGGAAGGATGAAACACTAGTGTCTGTATGTATTTAATTATTATAATAAAAAAGTAATTATATAAATAAATGTGAGTATGTTTAGTTAAAAATATCAGAGCCTCCCTTAGAAAGACGCTCTTATAAATAATTGTTGACATATTTTTCTTTTACTTGCTAACTTTAGTTTGAGAAGTTCAGAAAAGAGTTAGCTTTTTACAGTATTGTATGCCAAAGGTTGCATATTAACCTATATTAAACAAGTGAGCATTGATTACTGCACAAAACTCAACAGTTTTCCATTCAGCTTCGTTCAAATTTGAAACCTTGTGGAAATTTCGTCAGTCGATATTGCATTAAAATCAATTAAGCTTCATGCAGAGTTAAAAGAGTGTAAATCACTTTGTGAAACAATACAAAGTTTGTCACATTTTTTTACAATAATTATTTGAAACAACTTAATGTTTATTTCTAAAATTTCATTTGTTTTTCTTTATGTAAAAAAAATATTTGGAAACAAATTTAGACAAATAACCGATTTTTAAAATTAAAATATGGTGGATTTCATTAAATTAGATCCAGAATAAGTGGGGGGAAATTAATAAAAAACTATTGAATTATTATAGTAGTCTATATTAAACATTTTCTAGTTTATTAATTAAATTTTATTAAAATTAGGAAAGGAATTCTTGACATTAGATTTACTTAATTTTCTGAAGAGAATATTAAATAGACCAACAGTATTATATTCGGATAACAAATTAACCTAGTTTAGGATATGGATCATATTAGCAGAAGTCGTTAGATCTGAAATTTATTTCAACCGCAGTGAAAATTGTTCGAAAGATTGAATCACATATTTCCATTTATAGGCTAAATAATTATCTAACTCCATTCAAGTAAATAATTATTTAAAAGAATATAAAACTAAAATACATCAATGTTGCGAGTTGTCTCCCTTTATGCAGAGAGAACACTATATGTATGTAACTGTTTCTCAGAATAGATATGAGGGTCATTTCTTATTCATTCGAAATGCAATCATTTCGATCGTGAGGCGAACAAAAGTGTTCATGCTGGATATTTGACTTTCATGTTTTTCTTTATTTATATAACCCATACTGATGAATTTTGGTGAAGAGGAAACATATGTTCTAATAGCTATTAAGCATTTTTAAATAAAATTATATCATCATATATGTTCATATAAAGCTGCATGCATAGTAAATGTATACCTATAAACATATTTTAATAAACTATTGTATTTTATATAAGAATTTACAGGAAATCAGAGGCATATAGTAAATAGATCAGACACTTGAATTATTAACATATAGTTTTTCATTTTCAATACTGCGAATATGAAAATAAATATGGAGATAACAAGCTTACATTAACAAATGTTCATATATATATAAATATATATATATATATATATATATATATATATATATATATATATATATATGTATATGGATTACCAATTTATTTTCAATAGACTCTGTTAAGGTGTTTCCTGTTCTGGATTTAACCGTCGTTCCTATTGGACTTTTATTATATTCTTTTTCCCGTTTCGTGTTATTTCAATCTTCTTGAATCTCTGTAAACTGTCTCAAACTGTTAAATGACTTTTATACAGATATGATAAATTACATATTGTTTCTTTCATATGATACATTAATCTATAGAATTTATTGTATTTTTGGCAAAACTATTTCCCCTGATGTGAAGAATTGCATTCCTGCAAACTACATAGAATAAGTTTTTTTTTCTCATTTGTTTGCATTTTGTGTTGAATAATTAAAATAATATTGCATACATTACTAACAGGTTCAGAAAGTTTTGGAAAAATGTAATAACTATTGGATATCAAAATCTTAATTTTATTTAAAATATCTACATGTATATATATATATATATATATATATATATATATATATATATATATATATATATATATATATACACGTGGGTGTGTATATAGGGGGAGAATGAAAGGAAGAGCGAGCGAGATGGGAAAGAGCGAGACTGAACGAGAGAGAGAGAGAGAGTAAGAGAGAGAGAAAGAAAGAGAGGATGATAGATGCGTTACTATTTCCGTAGACAAAGTAAGTTCATTTGTTGTTGAAATTGTATTAGTTTTTGTATCATCCGCCTTTCATCTTTGATATTAGTAAATTAAGGAAATTTCATTGGAGAATGTGGTCAGATACTGAAGCTAATCATGAAAGAACAGACCTAAGAAAGACACCATTTTTATCTTACGGAAATGAAATATTAAAAAAAAAAAACATTCTTAACTAATAAGGCCGAATAGATCAAAGGAAACGCAGAATAATCCCGGCGAGAAAGTTTGGAAGTAAATGGCCATGATTCGAAAAACAATAACAAAAAACAAAATAAAAACAAAAAAAACAAAAAAAAAACAAATGCATCATATCACTTTAAAATTAAACTACTATTCTACTACAACTGCTGAGGTTTATGATAATAAAATGATGCTATTACTCGTAATAAAATTAACAATAACAGCCCACACATACACGCCCCCTATATATATATATATATATATATATATATATATATATATATATATATATATATATATATATATATATATATATATATATATATATACATATATAGTGTTATAATGGAATAATTCCAGAGGAAATCCGGGTATGAGAGCTCAATGTGGTAAACAGAGCAGTAACATAAAAAATATATAAAATATTATATATATATATATATGTGTGTGTGTGTGTGTATGTGTGTGTCTACATACACCATAAGTAGTATCAATTTATATATACGTACAGCTATAGGTAGTTTTCACAGCTTCATGCTAAGTTTAAGTATTTTTATAGACATACATAAAACTTAAAAAGTGCGCGATCATAGAAAAATTATTATCAATGTGTTGCATCAGGCACATGACTAAGGCATTATATAACCCTGATAAATTACAAAGGAATCGTGACAATCAAAATGTGGCGAATGATAAATAGACATAACGGGGCCATTATATGAGAGATTACGATAATACAAAATCTAGGTAAGGAGTAGAACCGGAAGAGGAAGCAACGAGAAATTTGTTATAGGCTAAGTGCTTAATAGTGAGAAAAAGTAAGTAATCGATAGAGTATTGTGGTACAGTAATTAACGTATTAATGGTAAACTACGCACATTATTAAAAAATAAAATATGTGTTTATGCCGACAATTCTAAATATAAATAATAAAATATTTTAGAACAAATAACAGCTTTACAATAGATGTTTTCTGTTCAAATATATTCTTTTTAAATGCATCAGCGTTTGCACTTTTTGTAGTAATTTACTGATAGTGTCTACATGTGAACATTAACTAAATAGGATTTAAAAATGAAATTTAAACTAATGAAAATATTTCACACTCTTGAGCTTCAATAGTATTTTAATGCACATTGCCTAAAATGTTTGGGAATATTTTCACATCACTTAAAATCAAGTGTTTTAAGAAAACCAATACAACCATACATACATTCGTTTCAAGGATAGGTTCTATTCATTGATTAATGCAGTTAGGGCAAAGAAAAAGCCCAAAGTCCTTGAAAACACCATTGTTGTAATTTTTGTCATAGAAACCTTGGTGATAAAAAATTGAAAATCAGTGTTTCCTGCGAGTCTAGCCTGATAACAAAATTCTAAATATGATAGAAAACATCAAATATGTTGCAATTCTGAATTTTTGAGATGAGCTATGAGTTTTTGTATTTTTTGGACAATTAACGTAATGATTCATTTAGAAATGAATAAGAAAGTCTACAAACATAATCTAATGACCTCTGAAAATAAATTTTGTTTTCATAATTTACGGACTCTGTCCCGAAATTGACGGTCTGATTTTTTACAATACAGAGCTAACTCCTTTCCGTTAGTTAGGGGGGAGTAGTTAACACCTGACGGACGCCCTGAATTTCAGCGACATGAATCTTGTACTAATAACACTCAAGATGAGAATAATGGTCTGAGTAACAAAAAATATAAACAACAACATTTACGCACAAATACTGTACAAAAATGGAGAATGAAAAACTGAGAAAAGCTAAATAATTGAATAGTATAGCGGACTTTTGCCTTGTTTTCGAGTAGCATTTTGTATGAATAGATCACCTTATGAACATGATAGTGTATCTACTTAACAAACCAAACATTGAGTAAAATCGAGTTTATTTAATGTTACGGAAAACATCAAGTATTTTAAAATAAAACATGATGATGTGAGTGTTTTAATATTATAACATTAAAGTAAAATGAATGTAACTTCGTAAACATATAAAAGTTTGAGATTTAAAGTTATTATATGTAACTAATGAGAATGATCAGATAGATCCTGACACTCAAGAGAAAAATTGTCGAGTTTGTCAATAATTTTTACCAAGTTGTAAATTACATATCGTTCTTATGAAGACGTTCAAATAATCAGTACATATAATAATAGCAGCATTCATATTTGTAATTTTTATAAAACGTCCTATGCTTAGGAGTCAAGTGATATGTTTGCTGATAAAACTAATATATACTCTATTATGTATATATATATATATATATATATATATATATATATATATATATATATATATATATATATATATATACATATTGAGTTGGCGATTGGTGCTCTGTATTCTGCAGTGGATCAATTCTTGTAGGATTATACATTTACAAGCATAATTGATATAACGTACATCGGACTATATAGAGATGAGGGATTAGTTATAATAAAATACTCCAACAAATCAAGAGGGATAAATTTAAGAAAATCATACAGAAGGAAACTAAAAAAAAATAGGTCGAAAAATAGATTTCCTAACTAACATAAAATAACAAATATCCTGGACGTCACGCTAAATTTAGATAAAAACTGTATTTAACAGGTCAATCATTATCGACGAAACAGCCCGAAAAATAGTGGATACAAAAATATTAAAGATAAGCAAAAACCACACATAACTATAATAAAATTAAAAATAGAAGAAAAAGAAATATAATATGGTATACGGTGCCATACAACCAAATGTTAAAAACAAAACTTGGCAGTAAATTTCTAGATCTCATGGAATAGCACTTTCCTGGAACCAATTCCGTACACAACATTTTAAATAAAAATAATCCAATTTTCATCATACAGCTGCTGAAAAAAATTAGAGATGATAATCAAAGCACATAATTAAACTATTAAATGAAAGCAAGGAAAACAAAAACAAAATGCAAAATAAAAAGTGGCATCATGACAAAAATTAAGCTTACACCACGAACACATATAACTAGTAGAAATAATAATAATAATAATAATAATAATAATAATAATAAACCAAACAACAACAACAACAACAACAAGATTAATAATAATAATAATAATAATAATAATAATAATAATAATAATAATAATAATAATAATAATAATAATAATAATAATAAACCAAACCGGACAACGGCAACCATAGTATAAATAAAAATAAAAAAAACTAATAATGAACAAGATATATGCAACTGTAGATCCCGCACACTTTGCCCACTTCAAAATAAATGTCTAACCAAAAGCATTGTTTACCCGGCAACAATATTTACGAAGGAATCACCGAACAACAAGAAATATTACGTAGATGTAGCTTCCTTAGATTTCTAAACCCGATATAATGACCACAAATGTACGTTCAAAAATATTTAAAAAAAAACATGAAAATAACACTAGCAAACCAAACTCAAAGGAAGCGGGGGATCGCCGGGAGTCAAATGAAAAAATAGGAAGACAAGCAAACATGTAGACATCTACTCGATCCATGAAAAATTTGCTATCCTAGACTTTAAAGAACCTCAATATCTATGTAACTGTAGAAGAGATATAGCGAATAACTGTATACACAGGATAAACATTACTGTAGAATAGCGATACAAAATACTTTTAAAATAAACAACAACAACAATAGAAAATAAATAAATAAAATAAACATGTATATACATAAATTAGCCCAACTCTCTTCCTGATCTACATTAATGATCTTCCAAATCACATCCTTACATGATTCGTAGAAATTTATGCTGATACGACTACTATCTATGGTAGCACATCTAAGATCTTAAACGACCAAGTTATCTCTGATTCTCTCTCTTCTGATCTTGAGCAAGTGGTACAATGGGGAAAGAGATGGCTTGTTACGTTTATGCATTTAAAACTAAGCTTTTATATTTACATCATCAACGCTCTCATCCCCATCTGGTATAATTAAAAGAAATGGATCTCGTCTTGGGGAGGCCTAATATTTTGACAAGCTTCTGGGATTGACCTTTACTCCTGATCTTAAATGGAACACACACATTAAATCCGTTGCCAAGGCCGCTGGAAAAATGGTGGGATCCCTCTATCGATCCAGTAGATATCTCACGGCTGATGCAATTCTCTATAACAGATTCTATATAAGAGACAGGTAGTCCAAGGATGGAATGTTGTTGCCACTTTTAGGCAGGAGCTGTTAGAAAGGACGGATACTGCATTGATAGAGTTCAAAATAGACTTTTCTCTTCTCTGCAACCTCTTTCTCAAGACATGCTGCGTGTCTCTCTCTGCTTTACCGTTATTTTCATGGAAAGTTCTCGACTGAACTCCAATATATGGTCCCCTCGCCAAACTTTTGCAAGAAACATCCGTCTAGCAGAAAACACTATCAATAAGTTTCCCCACTATTTATCTGTGCTTGAACCTAAACGTAGATTCCATGGGCAAAGCTTCTTTCTTATAACTGCACGCCTATGGATCTGTCTTCCGTTTTCCGGCTTGCCAGCTGACTACAATACGGTTGTATTCAAGTCTAACGTAAACAAGTTTTTGATGAGCCATTCTGTATAAGTTAACAAATTTATCGAATTTCCATTACTACCGATTATTATAGTGTCCCATTCCTACTGCACACTCTCTAACACTTATCCTTGAGTGGCCTCTTGACCTTGACAAGTGGCGATGCATATGTAA
>NC_136486.1:55596748-55649248 GCF_053919585.1 Euprymna scolopes | reverse complement strand
AAATCAATAATGTTCTTGCCATACATAATATGAAATGACTCACTAATTTTTATGATTTCTTTTTTAAGTGAAAAGCACAACAGTGAATTTAATAAAGCTTGGTTACCACAACCGGTGAATTTTAAAAATGCAATCTGGAAGTAAGGACATTTTAAACGTACTATTTGTCAATAATATTCTGTTTTTAAGTTGGTATAATGTCAGAGAAATATATCGATATATTCGCACTATTTTGCACAATCTTGCGTGAATCCAGCATTTAAAAAAATCCGGCTATGAGAGAAATAAACTCAGCAAGGCATTTGCTTAAGAATATTCAGAGGAGAACAGTCAGTTTAGCTGGACTGATCTTATTACTTTAATTGAGATTAAGTAAGGTTTATAAGTCTTGGTTTTGTCTTGTTTTTTTTATCATGAACTTATCGAAAGTGAAATTGGAGGTAAACAACTTGGCAAACCAGCCTGTTTTTTTTTTAACTTGCGGTGCATGCGAACTCACTGTTAGTCATTGTGGAAAGTATCATTGTCTATTATTTATACCACATATATAAAATTTCCAGAAAAGATGAGGACTTATAGTTTAAGGAAATGTTTACTTTTTTGTCGTTTTAGTATTTACTTTTATAGATGTTGCTATTTTCAGTCTTACACCTATTTTTTGCTATTTTTTGCTATGTTTTGCTTTTGTATATTTATACGTGGCTCGTGGCGGAGTAATCGTCTGAATCACAACTGCACAATTTCAAGCCAACAACTGGGTAGATTAGGGGTTGCGAAAATATTTCTGTGTAAAGACATGAACTTTAATGTCTGATTTATAGCATTCAATTCTCTTAATAGCACACTGCTAAAGAAGTAGAGTATAATATATTGTCCATGGTGCAGTGCTGGTGTGTTTCATGTTAGACAGTCATAGCTTCCTGTTATTTTGATCAATGATTATTGAATTTGGGCTTGAACACATCGGGTTATGCCAATAAATGATTCAACATAATCTGCTTTCCCGAATAATTTATTGGCATTTCTATACGATCCTCGAGTAATGTTATAAGTGTTAAATTAAGACGTGATTACTGATCATCGCAATCTAGTCGCCAACATTTTGGTGTGTGTAAAGCGGAATGTGATGCGTAGAAATAATGTATGTTAGAACCGACTGCATCTGCGTGGCTATTGGTAGCAAGTAAACAAATGTGGTACACATTAAACTCCACAAATGCATCTATTGGACTTTAGTATTTCATGGGAGTGTTGCACTTATATTGCCATAGACATTGTTTATTAGGGCATAGTCATGATTTGAGTAAAAACGGTAGATAAAACATTAGAAAAGAACTAGTCTAAGCATTTACAATCTGTTAATCTGATTCTAGAATTTGCTCTACAGTTACGTGTTATGAAAGGAATATATTTCGTACCTCATCCGTGGATATTTATTTCTGGACAAACAAATATATAATTTACACTAGAAGAAGAAACTTGGGATTAAGTATCAGAAATTAGTAACATATTACGGTACTATATATAATTGACATGGATATAATAAAATAACCTTATTAATAGCACCGTACGGCGGGGTAACTACAGTAACAAGGGGCCAAAAAACATCGTGTTCCACATCGTAACCCGGAAAAAGTATGTATGTATATATATATATATATATATATATATATATATATATATATATATATATATATACATATGTAGAAATATATTTTCTTATAATATATACTAATCCTTATTTAAGAAGCTCAATATAATTACAGACAAATATAGCATTAGAAGAAATAAAGTATACCTAAATAACTTATGATTATTCATTGAGGTAATTTTATATTGGGCGGATTATTGAATGAATTTATAATATAAATCGATTTAATTTTTAAATAAACTTAAGTGAAACTCATTAAAACTTTATTAAAATTAATTATTAGTTGAATATATATGACTATGCGAGGGGAATGTCTATAGCAGGAATGTTAAAAATAAATATAAGAAACATTAATATATCACACTTTAAATTAAATTAATTTGAACTATTAACAATTACGGTAAACACAGGAGGTTTCCTCAAATTTTAAAACTTTACTTAACGAAATTATACGGTTTGGAATTGGATAAGTCTAAGAAATATAATTGGAATAATAATTAGCTTGATTATAATTGACGACAGATCTGGATGTATGGGTTACAATTGAAATCAATCGATTATTTTCTCATAACCGTAAAGATCAATCGTTTTTTTTTTTTGTAATTTTGTTTGGTATATGCAAATATGCATAATTAATTTATAATGTATTGATGGTTTTATAAGTATGTATAAACAAATTAGAATTAATAGATTATTAATTATTAATTAAAAAAAATATTGGTAGAAGACTCAAAAATCAAGGTAGAATGTAAGTACGAATAGTGACTTTGTTTGATAAAATTCAAAATGGCGTAATGGAAACATAATATAGGTATACGTAGCTTCTCTTCCAATTTCGGATTTTAATCATGCTAAATTACACTTAATTTCCTTTTGACGGATGAATTGTTGATACTTTTGATGAGTTAAGGAAATATAGATTCACTGACTTATATAATAATTCACTGATTGAAAATAATTTCCTGCTACGAAACAGATATTCTCAAGAATAACGTTATATGAATTAAGGGAGAAAATTATAATATGATCAACATCATGAATTTTGGAATATAGTTTTTTGTCATTTATTCTCTCTCTCTCGCTCTCTCTCTCTCTCTCTCTCTATATATATATATATATATATATATATGTGTGTGTGTATATGTGTACATATATATATATATATATATATATATAACAAATATATATGTATGAATATATATATGCCATTACTTAGTGTATGTTGATAAAATTATATCTATTTTATTCCATGATATGCATACATTTTTCAGTATTTAATTCGTCAGTGCTCAGTACGTAAATAAGGTGATTAGTATGGGAAATATACATGGAAATTAAGCCACAACTATTTTTACGCGTTTCGAGTAGAAATTCCTGCATGTGCGACATCGCCTTGGGGTATAGCTTTGTTGGATGGCCGGATACCTTATTCGCGACGAAATAAGTCCGTTCCGTCCAGTTTGCTTGATATGTGTTATTGATTAAACTTTCCAGTGAGTGGCGCGTTTGCTCAGTTGTCAGAGCCCTCTTCCCGCATGCAAGAGGCTCGTGTTTCGAATCCCAGGTTCGGATGCCTAACTGATGAACGCAAATGGAGGCAAAACTCGAGTTTTGGATTTCCGGTTTGCTTGCTGTCATGACTCTTGCACGCTGCGATGTTGTTTGATTGTGGAAACAATAATATAATCTCTCACATTCTATATATATATATATATATATATATATATATATATATATATATATATATACGTACATTTTTTACAAAGAACTACATTTCATGGCCCGGACATCGCGTGTGAATAAGTGTTAATGTGTGTATTCTAGAAATAGACTTAGTTCATGTAATCCATTTTAGGTTAACGCACCGATAGAGATTGGAAGGTGCATCTATGCAAATATATATATATATATAAATAGATAGATATACATATGCATAAATATTTATATATATCAATAGATATACATATGCACATATATATATATATATATATATATATATATATATATATATATATATATATATATATTATGCATGTGCATCCATAAAAATTATCAATTAGTTCATTCCTTTAAAAACGCAGTAGAATGGTGTGATGTACGTTAAGCGAAGCGGACAAATTTTTAATAATAGGCAATACTTATTGAATACTTTTTGTAAGTTTTAGTTTTAATATTAAATTGTAAATATAAAGTTTTAACAGGGAACAATAAAACGTTTCCCATTGAATAAAAATTCCATTCCAAAGTCACAATATATAATTTCGGTCTTCCTTCTGTACCACAGCGCTACCCGACAACACGTTTATAAAAAAAATATGCCCAACTACTAAAAACTACACGATATATAAACTTGGTTTTTCTGATAAATGTTCATATCGAACTTTGACAGAGGCTATGATATTTACTGTCTGAGCATCCTTGCGGTTCTAGCTAGACTTTCCTGTCATCTCATGATCACATACTTGGCAAATAGCCCATGTTCTTTGCACTGAGCTCCTTTTGAGGTAGAGGTAATTCCTCCTATGATGAGTCGTCTTGATAATTATAATGTAGCAGAGAGAAATTCTCTTCTCCAGAGAAATCGCCGAATGTTTCGTTGATAGTAATCTACCTCACACGGTGAGTTGAGAACCACGGGGAATCAAAGCCCATGGCGGGACGTTTTCTATTTTAATTGCGCGGCATCACCTCTACGAGAACGTTGTCTAAGCTCTTTACATCTGTAATTCTTCCGCGCGTATAAAAAATCACGCACCGCTTAATTGATAACCTCATAAAGACACGATCACACATATTGTATCTAATCGTCTGCTGCGTTTTCAGTTTGCCTGGAGATGGTCTGTTGATTCTTTGCAGGCGAAGGTGGTAGCGATAAATCTAGTAAGCTCGGACAGTCAGTGGTGACACATATTTATTAGGAGAAATATTGTACAAATAGACTGCTTCCAATTTATTATTGATATTCGTCCTGCTGTGCTGCGATATTATGTTTTGTAATTAATTTGAAATGATCACCTTTCTTGGGATATTACGTTATATAATATTCGGCATTTAGTAATTGATTACTAAATCTGATCGAAACAATAATTACTTTATATTCAAAAATGTCTGATTAAATATTCGATATCAATATTTTATTTGTCTCTTTTTGCAAGAACGAATAAAAGTTATCTATTGACAGAATAAGCAAAGCTGCTTTCAAAATAACATTCTTTGGAGGGCAGACTCATTTTCGAAAATAAACAAGAACTACCCGTACATAAATCTCATTTGTGTAAGGCCAAACTGCCACTCAAGATTATAGATCACGCAATCCAGTATCACGTGCGAAATTTTCTACTTTACTGCTTTTTTTCTAGTTTACTGCTTACACCCTATTTGTGGAAAACTACATAAGGTTCGATTAAGTTGAATACATAAGAAGTAAACATATTAGAATAGCCTTTAAATGTCTGAGGAATATTGATATATTTTTGATTAGCTAATAAGAATTACATGAAAATGCAAATAAGTATCTTTACTGTATGCGATCGTCATAAATGGTTCGTCGTTAAAAAAGAAGACGCAGTCGTATTTTATTTTCTATTTCTATCTCTAACCGGCGTACCCTATCTTCCTACCCTAATTTACTTTCATCAAATATTTTCTCTAAATTCGAATATCGTAATGCGTTATAATTGTGATACGATTATCGAAAATCATCGTGGATATTTCAATATGACATCTGATATATTTTATATATATATATATATATATATATATATATATATATATAGATGCCCCCCTTGGTTTACCTAATATATGACGGGAGTAAATTTTCTGTAAATACAAAAAGCGGGCTTTATTTTGTAAACGAAATAAACCGGGAAGGATTTATGTTGAATTCGTTCTGTTAGTGTTCAATCTGGCGAAAAAATGAAACTTTATTTTCCTCCCCTTGGCAAGCAAAAGGGCCCAAATATGGTTAATGTTATGTTAATCTTGCTGTTTTATGCGCCTAAAATTAAAAGAATCCATGACAAAAACTGGGGAAAATTGTAAGAAAGGGTGTTAAAAATCATTTGTAGGTGTTTAGGGCCCAAGAAAAAGAGGGAGAAATGAAATAAAAATGAAGGTAGTCCTGCATAATTTGACTCGAATTCGCGTGAATTCCCAAGTATTAATTGTGCGAGACTGGCAATCATCGGTGTAAGCCGCAGACTACCGGAAAAAACTAACCAACAAACAAACAAGACGAATTGAGAAGAATACAAATGGGGGAAAAGAAAAGGAAAACCCCATAAACTTACCGTGTCAAATGCAAAACTGTTTATGGTATTTTATTATTTATTTATTGTTGGTTTGTTTCATGCAAAAAAAAAATCCAATAAGCAAAACTGATAAAAAATAAAATGGGGAAAAATAAATAAATAAAACCAGAAAACTGGCCGTGTATAATGAACATATGTTTAATAGATTTTATTATTATTTTTTGTAATATTGATTTGGTTTCTGCAGAAAAAATATTTTGAACGTATAATTCTTAGGTGCAAGTGCAACGGTTTGTTATGCGTTTAGTTTTCTTTTTTGTATTGTTTTCTTTGTGGTCGCTTTTTTACCAATTTGAATGTCGTCTGATTCCATATCGATAGCGTAGTAGTAATTGCGCCAATGAAACTCCCATAAATTCAATGTATAGAAGTGAAAAAATTAATAAGTATTCCGAAAATAAAACTAAGCTCTACCCACAACTATCACGTTAAAAATCACTGCAAACGTAAGAAATACACTAAATAAAGTATTAAATCGACCAATCGTTTTAACATGTGGAGAAGGCTATCTGCTGACTGGTAGAGTTTGTTCTAAAACCTGGAAGCTTAACTCGCTTCGTTTAAGTAACCCCTCGACTCGCCGCCACTCCCCAACCAAAAAGGAAAAATATGGGAGGTAATAAAATAAAAAGAAATAAAAATGGCATAAGTAACAAATAGAATAGCTCTAATCGAAAGTTGCGTTTCACCCGACGGTAAACTGCCAATCCATTTTCGTATGCAACTAAGAACGCAAATCGGTGTTTCCTCGGAAAATCCCCTGTAGGCGTATCCGCAACGTTGTTCAGTGGTCGCGGGGGGTATACATCTAATAGAGAGAAAACATTTTACCACTTCCATTGATTGTAACAGATTTTGGCAGGGAACTCTAAGCAGAAAAAATATAGGGATCTAAGATTATCGAGGAAGTGGATAGGTAATAGGCCTATAACACACCAGAGATATCGTGCTGCAGTCCGCGCAGAATACATTCGCATGGAATGCCTTGATTTTTACTCCTATTTTTACTCCCATAAGGTCAAACTCAGACAGAAAAAAAGAGTTCACTTTATTTATATAGAGATCACTTTGCAAGCTTCTTATTTTTATATTTAATGTTGTATGTGAAACCCTGATTTTGGAGCATGTGGGGGTTTTAAGCGACAACTTACTCCAGTAAGCTGGGAAAATTGTGACCTGGCGTAGTAGTAGTAGTAGTATTGTTCACGGAGGTATATATATATATATATATATATATATATATATATATATATATATATATATATATATATATATATATAAAGCTTAATGGCTGTGTGTATATGTGTGTGTCTGTGTGTATGGTCACGAATAGGCTCTTATATGCTTGACTATTTAAAAAAAAAACTGATTACAGATGATGATAGAAGATGCATAAACACAAAGGAATGGGTATATCTGATCTGGCAGAACATTGGTTCATTAAAATTGTGGGGTCTGCGTTCGCCCCTGGTCCACAACGTATGGAAATAAAAAAAAATAAAAGTAAAAAAAAAAAAAACCTTCACAAGTGTCTTTGATATAGATGTACATAAGAATACTTTGATAAGTATGTTTTAACTTGAATATGAATTCTTTTTTTACACAGTGATTACCACTTATCAAGGCCCGAAAGCCACTCAGGGATAAGGGTTATTGCAAGTACATTATGTTAGTGTAGAGATTTGATGAAGTGTTTACTTAAATGGGCGGTTTATTAGGAATTTGTTAACGTTGGACTTGAAGACACACCAGGTTGTAGTCCGGTGGGAAGCAGGCAGACGGAACAGTGTTCCACAGGCGTGCAGTTCTAAGCAAGAAGCTTTGTTCATGGAATCCACGTTTTGATTTAGGCACAGATAAAGAGTGGGGGAAATTTTTCACAGTGGATTCAGCTAGACGGGTGATTTTCATGAAAGATATGAGAGGGGGGACCAGAGATTGGAGTTCAGACGAGCATCTGCCATGGAAATTACGATAAAACAAGGACAGGCTCACAACGTCTCTTCTGTGGGAGAGAGGTTGCAGGGTAGAGAAAAGGGCATCCCCCCACTAAGCCAGGAAGTATATTTTGTACTCTGTCAAGGCAGTATAGGTTGCTTTAGCAGCTCCTGCCCAGATATGGCAACAGTATTCCATCCTTGGACGTACTTGGCTTTTATATAGATAGAGAATTTCATCAGTAGTAGGATGGTATAATAAAATTCTGCGTTCGCGCCTGGCCTCCATAGAATGGAAATAGGCACAAACTTTAATAAAGACTTTTCATATCTATCTGCGTACGTATACTTTGATAATTATGTTTCAGTTTGAAGAAATATGGTATAATAAAAGTATGATGTGTTCATTCGCGCCTGACCTCCATAGAATGGAAATATGCCACAAAGTTTAACAAGATTTTTTAACATAGACCCACAGAATATTGTGATAAGTGCTTCAGTGTGAACAGGTACGGTATGATAAATTATGGGGTTTATATATTTCATTTTACTTTCATCATATTTTGCTTTTGTTTTGATACCCCCCAAATTCGAAGCTATCTCATTACACCCATTCCTTTTCATAACCTATCATACTTTCATAAATCTGAGTCCATTTTCTGTAGGCTGTTTTTGAACCCAGTCAACGACGGGTACTTTTGCTAGTATATATATATATATATATATATATATATATATATATATATATATATATATATATATATATATATATATATATAAGTATTACTCACTCAGGTCATATGATAGCAAGACTCCACAACTGGGAAGCCTTGAAGTATACTAGTTTTATGATTATGCGTAGATTTTTTTTTACTGCATTCTTACCTTAAACGGCATACTGTTCCAGTTTGATGTAAGGACTATTATCTCTGACATTATTTGGAGCGATAAAATGAAGGGAATAGAGCAGCGAGACGTTCGGTCACATTAGACTTGAACTTCTGCAAATCAATATTATAAGGGAGCACGACACGCGGAAAAAAATTCAAAGGCTAAAAGTCCAAGGGAATAAGCTAATCGTGTAGAAAGCTTTCTGGCGTCTGGGGATTTCTACTGTGTATGTGTGGGAATTTGGTGCTTGTCACGTTTGTCGGGAATAATTACGTCAAAGGCGTACAATTGTTGGAGTTTATCGGAGCAATTACCATAAGATACTTGTAAAACTGAGAGAGTTTTGTAATATTTCGTTGATTTGACAGAGATGTAAAGCTTGTTTACAATGGGGAACCTATGAGCTTGGCGACTCACTTTTGAACCCTATCCAAGGGAGTTAGACTAACAATCCATGTACGAACTTTAATATGGCAAGAATACTGTATACATCTGCAAATGGTGCCTATGTAGAAATGCTATTCGCAGGAGTAAGTAAATCTAGCACGGTAGAGAGAGAGAGAGAGAGAGAGAGAGAGAGAGAGAGAGAGAGAGAGAGAGAAAGAGACGCACACGCACAACCTTCTTTGAAGCAGCTTTTGCAATGTCCTCGATGTATTGGTTAAAACGCTTGCTCCCTGTGGATATTAAGACAAGGAGTTTGACGGGTACGATAATAGTTACTACACTTGAGTATTATAGTAATTTATAATTAGAATCATTCTGTAATACCGCTGTATTTTTTTTTTAAATTATAAGACTACGAGTGATATCCACCATCATAACAAAGAGTGCTATTACGGGCACACTACTAAGGATTTACTCGATTTTAGGCGACACGTGCAGCAAATATTAAGATCCTGGAAATGACAATATGTTAGCTGCATAAAGAATATTTCACAGAGAACTCTTATGGATTTTGTTCACAAATATATTAAACGAAGGTCTTATCTCATGACTAAATGTCATATTACGTTGGAAAAATTTAAGATGTATTTTTTTCCTTACAAGTGAAACACATCACATACATGTAATATAAGGTAAAACGTTCTACTTCCCACATATGTTTGAATCACTATTTAAAAAAAAAAATAAACAGTCACTCTCATAGCCTACATACCCTAAATACTTGAAGTGACATCTGTTATAAAAATCAAACAGATAATCCAAGATAGTAAGGGACTTATAATTCACATAAATTCTTACCTAAATTGCATAATTATAAATACCTTATTATACCTCATGCAAGTGAATGTAGTCAAGCTCTTTTTATTAGTTGAGTGTCCAGTATTTTCTAGAATAAATAAAGATAAATATTGTTACATTCACTTTATTTATTATGTTGTTTCTGTCAATTAGTTTCTTTACAAGTCTTTTCGCAATGACCACATCCTCAATATTATCGTAAAAACAAACATTCAACCAGCCACGAACGTTTAAAAAGATGCAACTGACATAGGTCAGATAATACATCGAGCAATAAATGGGACATACAAGACAGGATAGCAGTCCGAATAATTAAAATTATAAGCCTTTTATGTAGAAGTTTTATTCAATATAACACATATAATCCCAGGTAGGCATTTGTTATCTATTTACATGAAAAGATATATCGGATACATTTTGACACTGTAGATATTTACGCTTCATAAATTAATCAGATCTTTTTTACATTTTGGTTCTTTATTTCTCTAAGTGCCTTTCTTAAACAGCTCCCATTATATAAATTAAATCTACATTGAAATTAATGTCGCATTTTCCTATAAGAAAAATGTATGAATACTACAAATCTGTCAGTTTTTCATGACTTCCGTCCTTAATTTTCGATCAGTGACCGCCGTGTGTTCGTTTAAAAAAACGTACGCCGTAAGTTTGATCCAATCAGCATTTACATAAATTTCAGAGTTTTCCGCATTAGCTTCTGCAACGGACATTTATTAATGCATAAAATAATATTAGTTAATTAGTATTACATCATTTGTATTATGATCTATTTAATACGTTTTTTTTTTATTTATCGTATTTTTTATGAATAAATGTTTGCCGTGGTGAAATTGCAATCCCTGCAACGTATTTCCCATGATTTTATGAACCTTACATCTGCGACAACATGACTCATAACTCCCAGCGATAACACTAATTACGAATCTCTATCTTGTCTGCTATATCAGGGGGCTGATTGAGCAAATTAAATTATCCAGACAATTATTGTTAGCTCTCTCTTCACAGTAGTTGGTCATTACTCATTCAGCAGGCGTTCAATTGACCTATCGCTTATACTTTTAAGGTAGGCGTTTGTCAAATATCCGTAATTGCGTGTTTGGTTCTTTTATAGTGCGAAAAACATAACAGCCGCTTTGTTATCCATAGATTCTGCTATTTATATTATCATCAAATGTAGAACATTTCATTAAATAGAAAAACATAGTGTGACTACTAAGGAAAATAGATATCAAGTTTAGCACATAAATTTAAAACTAGAAATCATGAGGGAAATCGAGTTAAATTATGAAAACAATTATTATGTGTAGTGTGCTTTCCATATGCTTACCAGCAAAGATAATATTATGACTATGAATATTTTTGGCTAACTATTTTCCTCTGAGGATAAGAGCCATTTGTCAAAAATTAATGGAATGAGGTAAATTTTTAAGTTCTCAACTTGTATTGCTTGACAAATATTAAGTGTTTTTAATTCTAGTTCACAGAGTTTCAATTGAATCACTTCTATAAGTACTCTATCTCTAATATTAAACATTTTAAGCCATTAACAATTGTCTTAGAAATGATCTCATCTTCTCATCTCCGTTGGCTTTCAGGACGCTTTACTACCAGATCACTCGACCTCCTATGACAGTTTGCAGGTCCCAAACACTTTCAAATCTTGTGTCATGTAGCAGGTTATCAATCTTGGTCATTCTCCTTCTACCACAGTTTCGATGTCAATTTGTTGGTATCCATAGTACTAGTTTGCTGGCTTTCTCTCCACTGTGTCTCATGCATTGACCGGCTTCTCTCACCCATCTCTGCTGTATTTTCAGTGATAGTCGTGTTATGTCAACATAAAGCTGGTGGTTTGTTGCATGGCTCCTCCAAGATGTATTGAGAACCATTCTGAGCATCCGTGTGTAAGAGCTATCAAGTCTCTTGTTCAGCGCATTTGTAAGCGTCCATGCCTTAGCAGCTTAGAGAAGTGACTGTTTCTACTGTGGCAACAAAGAGTCTTACTTTCAACTGAGAGAGTGGATAGTCATACCTTCCTAAACTTGTGATATACACTTCATGCCAGTGATTTCTTACTTCAAAACCCTTTTCATTACTTTTCGACGCAGCTTCAAGATACGTCGACAAATTTGAGCAGAGTCCCATCAAGTGCTTTTACTGCAATTGGGTCAACGTGATTTAAGGCCTATACCTCTGTTTTCTTGGGATTGCGGTACAAACCCAATCTCGTTTCCTCTTCGTGTTGGCTTTGGGCTTCCTAGGCTTGATCAGTTTCCTCAGTTAGTAATTCTAGGGCATTACCAGAACCGAGATAAGTAATTACACTTGGTTGGACACGCATGATCGTCCGTCTGTGCAGACGCAAATCAAGCTCTTCGTTTCTTTCATTTGACTGCCCTACTAAGAAGATAGTAAAGTACCATAGCAATAGGTAAGGTGTAAGACTCCCTGGATGATATTGAACACTTCTCTTGCTTTGTCTGGTTTTATTACACTTTCTCTTGTGTTCTTATTGATGTTAATTATTACTTGGAGTATATTCGGTGGAACATTATACGTTTTCAAAATTATTATCGACATGCCTCTGTGTATTGAATAAAACGCCTTCTGCAAATCTTCGAAAAAAAATTATTGATTTCCCGTTATGGTTTTTCTATCCTTCTGTTGAGCACCGTAGCGCGAGGATATGAACAATTGTTGAAGGTCTAGGGCTAAAATCATTTTTGTTTGGACGGAGAAGGGTACCTATTTTTGGTTGTATTCTGTTTACGATCATTTTGTTGACAAGATTTGAGACCACTGATGATAAACTTATGCCTCGAGAATTTTAGGTTGAGGTCAGATCTCTTTTCTTCGGAAGTAATATCATATCAATCTTGGACCATTGATCGAGTTTCATATACTCGCAGAAGCTTATTTGCAAAATAAAGAATAATGTCGTCCCGATCGCATCTTTTCAGCACTTACTGAGTAACGTTTTCTTATAAATATTAATATTCTTGCTTGCTTAAAGATCACAGATTTATTCCATTCGTAAAATATGAAATTCATTAAAAATGGGAATATATGCATGCATTTGTATGTGTGTGCATGTGTGGGCGTGTGTTTGTTAAACATTTGTTAATCGCTCGAGAGGAAGCTTCACATGCCTTTATGCAGTAACTTACTCTAAACTATATGTTATTCTACATTGGACTCTACAGAACCTACCTAAGTGTAGGACGTAGTTTACTTGGTACAATATTATGAGGAAAGCAAAACAAGAAAAATCGAACAATCCGAATCGTATAGCATTCAGTGTATTGTTAACAGAATAACAGAAAACAAGGGATTTTTTACTCGTATAAAAAGGGGAGTATTTTATGAAGTAATATATACGCACAGAAATTTTAATAGGTAAAATTAACAAGAAACTCGTAAGATCAATAAACTTATTTTATAACACACATTGTGTTTTACGTAGCATCTTGGGTGGTAATATATTTCATTATAAGCAGTTTTGAATTTTCAATCAATATGAAATCTAGTGTTGAAACATAAATATTAATTAGGTGTGTAATTATTACATGCATGGCAAGTGCTCGTCTTAGCTCCCACATTTGCGAAACTTTGACAGAAACCCTCGATTAACTGAACCCACTATCAATAATTGCCCCAATCTTTGCGTAAACCAAACCATAGATTTCATGACCAAAGCTTGTTGCTTAGAATATATCCATATTTAAGAACTCTCGTATATATTTCAGAAATGTTAGAAATGAAAATATCATTTCATATTCTTTCATATTACACAAGTGTTGATAATTTATTGAAATAAAATATTTTATGTGGTTTTGTATTTCGTTTCATGCTTAGTGACTTCCGATACGTATTTACATCAATCGATTTTACACCTGTGGAACTCTCTCTTGTTTCCGTTGTTTTCTAACTGACATCAATATGGTTGTCCTCAAATCAAACGAGAACAAGTTTTTAATGAGAAATCCCGATAAGTAATTCTACTAAAATTATACTACAAACGATTACTATGATATTGTGCCATTGACTACAGTAAACTAATTAACCTTTATCTCCGAGTTGCTACCGGCCCTTGATACATGGTGACTCCTTTCTTTAAAATTAAACACGGATGTGCATGTAACGTGGTCATTAAAACAATTAAGTTTTCCCCTTGGAAAATTCTATGTCATATGGAAGCGTTAGGAAAGGCAAATACCTTCTATAATACAACATGTCCAAAACGTGAAGCCGTATAGGATAATTTAATATTTGTTGAATTTATTATAAGTATTATTTAGTTGTTGAATATATTTAGCAACCTAGAGATTCACTTTAAAGTCCTCGTTTTATTAACTGTACAACCATTAATTATAATAAAACATGCCGCATAAATTCAATTGGAGAAGCGTTTCCTGGTCAGCCATAAATCTTTTTAGAATCAGTAGTGTGTATTAGTCTTAACGTTCAAAACGGGAAAGTTAAAATTTAAGAATTTTAAAGAGATTACGGGGGATTTATGATGCAATTCTAGAACCTTATTTTAAGTAGAGTCGATTAAAGATTTGTTGGCATACAGTTTACTTACACTAAAAAATATCGCAGCAGTCTTGTTTTCCGATGTGACATATACGTCGGTTCGATCGTCTAAGGGGCACACCTAAAGCATGGCAATCAAAACTGACGAATATTTATTTGTATACTAAAGATGAATTAATCAGCGTTCTCTGACATAATTAATGTTTACACACACATATACATACACCCATATATATATATATATATATATATATATATATATATATACATATATACATACTCACACTCACACACATACACACACACACATATATATATGAAAAAAAAAACAATATATATATATATATATATATATATATATATATATATATAGATGTTCCTGTATTAATGTGACATGTACATTTGCGATTTTGTGTGTACCTTGCCTGTACTAGTGCTTGGACCTCGCATCATAGTTTTTCTGATCGACTGGTTCTGACATTAATTGCGATTTTTATCGTTTTTTATGTGATATGGAATTTTGTGGAGGTGTATTTAGCGATAATTAAATATTATTCCTCTCCTATCTATGAAACAAGGCAGTTACTTTTCCAAAGAAAAGTATCCATATGATTACTTCGTACACAAAACATATAAATGTTATTTGTTTTTCATTGTACATTAAAAACACTATTCTACGGGCCTGTGGAGTACAGCTTTACCAGTAAAATATAAATAAATAAGAACCATATTTTGATGTACATATGTGTGTATGTGCGTGTGAAAATTTAGAATGAAATTAATCCTTTTTTGAGACAACAATCGGTATATCATTCATCAAAAAGTTAGAAATATAATCGATACATTTTCAATAAATGTCACAATATCATCAGAGGAAATCTTATATTAGCAAAATATTATTAAAATATATTGATAACTAAAAAGCTAGTATGAAAAGCGAAAAATGAGACAAAATTAAACAGAAGTATATTCCATACTCTTAGGTTCAATGAAATAATAAAAAAAACGCACAATCAAAAGATCCATTGCAATAAAGAAATGTATAATCCAAATCAATAGTGTTTCATGTTCCTATACATCTATAAAACGAGCTACATTTAAATACATTACAGAATGTAATATTCCAATAAGTTTAAAGTACAAAAGTATATTCTATAAAAGTTTGTTGTATAAGGGTTTAGTAAAAAGTCATTATAGAATTAACATCCTATTATACATTTTCGTACTGTCTGTCTGAATGTGTGTGTGTGTGACGCGATTTGGCTCAGGCTACAGGCAATCCACCCAGGCAAGTTAGGTACCGAAATGAAGCTTATGACCCAGCGGATGTTTTAATAATATTTATGTCCAGTTTTGGTGAATGGAAATGCAAAACAATGCAAAAAATGCAAATAAATAACGATTTACAAAACAACGTTTTATTTTCTTGATATTTTTCCCGTATTACACCGGAAGTTATTATCTCCCTTAGTAAGTTCGATTTACTGTCTGTGTGTGGAGGATGTATGTGACGCAGTTTACCTCAGCCTAAAGGCAATCCACCCAGGCAAGTAAGATACCGAAATGAAGCTTATGACTCAGCGAATATTTTAGTGATATCTATATCAATGTTTGGTGAATTGAAATGAAAAAAAAAAAAAAAAAAAACGTTTGTCCAGTTGGGAAAACTTGCGTTCTTTTATTTTAAAATTAGTATATTATTAATATAAGGTAGATATAATAATGACTAATTTATCGTTATTTTCTGAACTTTTTTCGAAATTCGAACTTATAATGATGTCCTATCTCCTATAGTAAGTGTTTTTCATTATCGGATGGGCATGCGTTATAAACATGCCACTTATATTCAAATGTTTTGTTTTTTAATTTGCGGTATCATATATGTTGTAATTAGAAAGTGTTTCTCAAATGTCGGTTTACGTATATATATATATATATATATATATATATATATATATATATATATATATATATGTGTGTGTGTGTGTGTGTGTGTGTGTGTGTGTGCATATATATTAAAACAATTACTATACACGTTGCAACGATAATTTTTTCGCCTTAAAAAGATGACTGAGTCCATTTTAGTTTCATAAAACCCCGTTTTCCTTTTTTTCAGACCATCTATTTGTTATTCAGTATTGTACACTCATCACGAGTAATATAAGCGACACAATTTTCAACGAACCCAGCAATGTTCATCTGCAAACTACAAATCCCGACGGTTTAACGCTTGTTGACAAAGAGCAACGCATCGTACGACCCACTTTCTTTGATGTGGTTTCAAGTGAGGGAAACATCAGGCCCGCTCATATATTTTAAGTCGACATGAGAGTCAAGATTAAAGTATAACTGGATGTAGGGTCGTCCCTTGGTGCAATCAGGTGGGCGTTGGTACATCCTAGATTATTCATCAGACTTCATACTGAGTGTGATATTCACAACGTTTCGGTAGATGTAATCTCTGAATTGTTGAACTCGGGAATATTTCTATCGAAGTCGGCAATTTGGACGGAATGTCGAGCGGAAACATTTATTTACTTCATAAGGGTAGCATGCTTTCGATCTGTCAGCCATGGCTGGGTAGAGGTCCTAAGTAATTCGCAGTTGTATTTTACGATCCTTCAGGGGGAATAATTATTTTATACAATTGACTTTACGTAAAATAAATATAGAAAAGTGATCCACACTGTGCAATGTGCGAGAGTAAGGGTAACTGTTACATAGCCCACTGCACAATTCAGGTCATTAGCTTTCCAACGAACATGTTTTTGTTAAATTAAGACCAGTGATTTCCGAGGTTTTGAACATATAAACTTGCCCAAAGAAGTGGCCTATCTATATATTGATATATTTATACTAGTGATTATTTTTACGCTCGTATCCATAGTTCTATGTTCTGAAAAAAACATGAGACTGTGCAAGCCTGTGTACACATATACCTATTATAACAATAAACGAAATTAGGAACTCGTGATATCTGGAAAATCTACAACAGTGTAGTAAATAATGGGCAATCAACTATTCCCCCGCTAACCAAAAATCACGAGGTTGTTTGCTCAGCAACTGAGAAGGCTAACATGGACGCCAGTCGGTTTGCCTCAAACTCAACACTGGACCCTTCCAACCACCCCCTACCTAAATTTCCTATGCGGACAGACGCCACGCTAGACGATCTGAAAATCACTCCTGCTTAGGTGCATGCTATCATTAAAAAATCTTGACCCTTCAAAAGCATGTGGACCCGATCTCATCCCAGCTGTGCTATCAAAAAATGCTCAGCCAAAGTAGCTCCAGTTCTCTCCAAACTCTACAACAAATACTTTAATGAATCTTGTTTTCCGGGCTGTTGGAAAACTGCTTCTGTGGTACCAGTATTCAAGAATTCAAGCGAAAGGACTGCCCCATTAAATCATCGCCACATAAGCATCCTCCCAATTTTTACCAAAATATTTGAGACCTTAATTAACCATGCTCTTGTCCATCACTTTACAGATGCTATTCTGACTGACCAAGAATATGAATTTAGACAATCCAGTTCCACAGCATACATCCTAACTGTAATCTCTGAACGTATATACCATTCACTGGGCACAGCGGGGAAGGGCAGAGGTTTAACTCTAGATGTATCTAAGGCGTTTGACAGGTTATGGAATAACGGTCTCCTCAGGAAAATTCGATCATACGGTATCACTGGTAGAATACTAAACATAATTAAATCCTTCTTATAAAAGAGAACAATCCATGTTGTCCTCGACGGTCGTACATCTAAACAATATGATCTAAATGCGGGAGTGCCTCAGGGGTCTATCCTTGGATCTCTATTGTTCCTAATATTTATTAATGACCTCCTTGACAAGACTGCCTCTGAGATGGGTATATATGCTGATGACACCACACTCTATAACAGGCATGACACGAAAACAAATGAACACACTTCTAAAGAAATGGCAGAAACACTATAGGATGCCATCCAATATGTAGTGGAATTGAGACAAAACTGGTTGGTCGCTTTCAATGCCGCCAAGACTAAACTAGTTTCATTCAATAATTACAAGAAGCCTTCTCTACCACCTATAGAAATGGCCAACACCTCTTTATCTGAGAGTATATCTTTCAAACTCCTTGGCCTAACGTTCACAGGAAACATGAGTTGGAACAATTACATTGAAGCCATTTCCAGGGCAACTGCAAGGAAGGTTGGTTCTCTCTACTTTGCTAGAAAACTACTAACACTCAAAAGTATCCTGTACCTCTATAAGACCACCATTCATCCATGTATGGAGAATTACTGTCATATTTGGGTTGGTGCATCTGCTACTAGTCTCTCCTTCCTTGACTATGTTCAAAAGAGAGCCGCAAATCTAGTAAGCCTTGAACTGGCAGCTAAGCTTCAGCCTCTGTCCCATCGACGAAACATTGCATCCCTCTGCCTTTTCTACTAGTATTTTGTGAATGCTCTGACGAACTGCAAGCAAGTGTGCCCCCACGACATTGAACACCCTCGACAAACCCGACAGGCGGCTAAATCCCACCCCATACTGTAGAGATCCCTAGATGTAAAAGATCTTTCTACTCCAGTAGTTTCTTCCCCAGAACCGCTAGACTTTGGAATTCCATTCCAGGACACTGTTTTCCCAACTGCACTTAAGTGCAGAAGTTCAAGTGCAATGTGAACCGACATCTTGCTGCCCAAATCCCTGCATAGTACCCCAGTAGTTGTTGCCCCTGATAGTAGCCCCCTACACCATAGTTGCTATGTGCCTTGTTTGGGGTGAAAATGTAATTAAACAAAAAAATAAAAATGATGTTTTCAAACCATTAAAATATGCCCAAATTATAATACATTTATATATATAGTGCCCTAAAAGTCAGCTTTAATTCTGCTGTTTTGGGATGAATTTTGCCTCGGAATATTTTCTTGCCATGTCACTTATATATATATATATATATATATATATATATATATATATATATATATATATATATATATATATATATATATACATATATATATATTTATATATATATATACATATAGTGTGTGTGTCATCTACATGCAATACTGTTTCGTTGTATCACATCTCATCAGTGAGGCTAGACATACACCTTCGCCCTGCCGTGGATCGAACCTACAACCGTCGCGTTGAAAGTCGACAGCTATAACCATCAGGCTACGAAACCGTATTGAAAATATTTCTCGTCAAGTCTGTATTATATCCACAACAGTGCTCACACCATTATTCGTTTTACAAACAAACAAATAGTGGGCTTCGCTTAATTGCTTAAATACACGTCTGGTGAAAATATATTTACAAAGTGCTCAACCTAAAGAGGGGGAGCTTTAATTTGTCATCTACATACATCACTGTTACGTTATATCACAAATTATTAGAGTGGCTAGACATACACCTTTCACCATGCGAGGATCAAACCTAAACCGCGTATATATATATATATATATATATATATATATATATATATATATATATATATATATATATATATATATATATATATAAGCACAGTATGAAATGAACAATACTTCTCCTTTAATTATGTAATTTTATTCATTTAGGCCTTTCTTTTGTCTTGAATAACACTCAGGGTGAAATCAAAATCTGTCTTTATGAGGACGATTAAATAATTTTTCATATAAACCCGGATTTTTTCGCTTTTCTTTTTGCATGAATGGCTCTATAGTATAAACACATACTGAACCCACGTCTTTTTTCTATCTTGTTTATCGTCTTCTGTTTCTCCTCAGTTTTCCCCTCCTTTCTTACATTTTCCAAATTAAATTTCCATATCCATAACGCTTCACAGAAAACATTGATGTAAAGTGAAATTTTATCGAATGGGATTTTATTTTCATTTTTGAAATTACATCGCGCTTCTATTATTGTTGCCGCCGAAAATATTCACTTTTATTGGCGATGCAGTGCATGATTTACGGCCGCCAAATGTAGCGATTTAAAAGAGTGCATGCGTGCTTCGATTCTCTATTTAAACAGATACGCGTATGTTTCCGTTAATATGCACAAGTCTCTTTCTGTATAAGACTGCCTGCAACTATCTGTGTGTGTCCACATAATTGGCAGTAATGAGAGTAAACATAGTAGGAACGTTCTTTATTAGAATCATGTAGTTTCATTCGTGCACCGGCACAAATAAAAATGGTCGCATAACAAGCGATACATTATTACAGACACAAATAGAAACAGACTATTATAGTGTAATAAGATGGTTCACAACCTTTTTCTAATGGCGGACATCTATCTTACAGATTTTACATTCTTTTTTAATTTTTTTTTTACTCGTACAGTGGACCCCAGACTAGGCAAATTGATACTAAGACGAAAAGATCTATCGTGCGTTAGATATAATACCTACAATTCCAGCACAAATAGGGAATTAAGCAGGAAGATATCTATCATAGAACTTAAACTTCGGCATTATAGTACAATCTTGGGAATCGAATATGGAGAGGGAATTCCGTTCTTCACCCGTTCGAGGAAAGACTCCTTCGGTGTAGAAGGATCCCAGGCGGCTAGTGACTTCGATGTATAGTTGCGATTATTAATTATAGCAAGACTAATTTCTTCACCTTAATTCAAAAATGTTCAATACGTATTAATGTAAACTTACGCCTTATGCTCATCGCATAGAATATGTGTACAATAAAAGTGATCTAAACAAAAGGTATTTTTAAAAAAAAAAAGGTAAAGCAAAGGTATTTCTAAAATTTCGATTATTATCAATATAAAAATGAAACTAAAAAGAAATATTATGTACAGAGCCATGGCTAAACAAAAACAGTATATTCAAAAACTTATTATTCACTATTTCGATTTATTTTTTAATAAAAAAAATAAAAGTTATCAGTATTTAGAGAACATTTATCTGGTCTGACATTAAAAATAACATTCTGTAAAAGAACGAATGGCGATAACTTAATAACTCAAACCAAGGAGATTTATGTTGTAATGCCTAAGGATTTTCATTAACAACTTTAAAATGATTTACTTTTAAAATAAAATTACTGGAGTGAATTTACATGATTTTTTTAAATAAATCTTTTCGTTAATGTATTTTAATATAAATAAAAATTCTACACAAGCGTCAACTATTCATACTGTTTAAAATAACGTGCGGAACTTGTATGATGCAAGTGAAGTTTAGTTCCTCATTTTTATTAAAGTCATCAAACGGTATTAAAATTGTGCGTTTTCGATTGTTTTCCTGTAATTAATTCTTATTTGTAGTACTAGTAAAATAAGTAGTGTTTTACTTATACAAGGGAAAATGTGTAAATTCGCAATTAAACCATAACAAAACATTTTCAAGTTAATACCAAATCAACATATTCGCATGCCGGCAGTTTCCTCGTGTACAGAAGAACCGGCTATGTTGATGTTATGAATGGATAAGAGATCTCTTTATTTCAACAGATCTGGAAGATACATTATCACACAGAACGGGGGGGATGGGGAAGATCAACTGAACATGAATAACTTTTAATTCAAGTCCGAGTGTGTTCAATTCACATTGAGCTACGACACGTGAGGAAATAGCCATGGTTTACATAAAAGAAACCGGGCAAACATTACACTCCAGCTTAACCATGTTCATTAAAGCACAGATTAAGGAACTCGGAATTTCATATTATAAAAGAACTGCATATTATTCCTCATTTAATAACGCTCCAACAGGGGGTATATATTTGTAATAGAGCGCAGACATATAATATAAAAAGGAGAAATACTACTTCGAGACAGGATCTCGTTATTTGCGTAAATGACTCCGCGAGCATTTTTTTTTTTTTTACACAGTGATCACCACTTATCAAGGCCCGGAAGCCACTCAGGGATAAGGGTTATTGCAAGTACATTAAGTTAGTGAGGAGATTTGCTGAAGTGTTTACTTAAGGGGGCGGTTCATTAGGAATTTGTTAACATTGGACTTGAAGACATCCAAGTTGTAGTCCGGAGGGAAGCAGGCAGACGGAACAGAGTTCCACAGGCGTGCAGTTCTAAGAAAGAAACTTTGTTCTTGGAATCCGCGTTTTGATTTAGGCACAGATATAGAGTGGGAGAAATTTTTCACAGTGGATTCAGCTAGACGGGTTTTTTTCGTGAAAGATTGGCGAGGGGGCACCAGAGATTGGAGTTCAGACGAGCATCTGCCATGGAAATAACGATAAAACAAGGACAGGCTCGCAACGTCTCTTCTGTGGGAGAGAGGTTACAGGGTAGAGAAAAGGGCATCCCCCACTACACCACTAAGTCTATTTTGTACTCTGTCAAGGCGGGATAGGCTGTTTTTAGCAGCTCCTGCCCAGATATGGCAACAGTATTCCATCCTTGGACGTACTTGGCTTTGAGAAGGCGACCACGCGACCACGCGACCACGCGACGAACATCACAGCTCTAATGAGAAAATGAGGGAATGCATGCAGTTGTACAATAGAAAATCAAGTGAAAGACATTTAGTCTTCTTTGCGGCTCATTCGCAGACAACGTTACATCTCTGACTGTTGCGTGCACGCATGTGCAAAGATATTACTACACTATTTACGACAATGTGTTAAACTACCCGATTTTATGACTTATTTTAAAAGTTTAAATTAAGATCAGACATTTCTCTTTATAAAACAAATGTAAAATAACAGACAGGGAGGCAGGATGGAGAGTTAGACTATACTAAACAAATTAGTAAACAGAACGGGCAAAGAGATCAGCTGCATATGGGAACCTCTAGTTATAAAGAAATACACAAATGTACACTCCCCTTTAAAATTTCAACGGAGCAAGGGAGACAAATCCCTGTCAAATTTTATTAGCGATGGTTCTCTTTGTAAACCGTTTTTCATATACGAACCCACAGCGAAAAAAAAAAGCCAAGAATATGAAACGAGTAAATTTTCTCCTTTCGTTTTTCAATATTTCGACAAATATGCCTGACAACGGTCGAAAGCTATATCTACCAAAATGTTGCACATATAACACACAAGATAGGAACAATAATCCAATCAAAACAAGTAATACATAAAATGCAAATGTTTAGTAATGGTATTATATTAAAATCCATTACTACTAAACTAAAGTTTTTCGGCAGAACCCGTAAAAAGTCCGCGGTAGTTAAAAACATCATCACATAAGCAAGCGATATAATGTTCTTCGATAGAATGATCAGTGCAGTTTTTGTCTCAGTCAACCCAGAGATAAAAAGTATGAGAATTATTGTAGACAAATATGGAGAACTGCTTAGACTATATTATTACATTTAATAGAACTGTATTGAGGCATCCCTTTTTTTTCTAGATATTTCAATTAAATCAAAGTGACTTGAAAATAACTTAGTAATACTATGTTATATCTTGCAATTATTCATCGTAGTAATAAAAATGGAATTGATAAGTAAATAGTTCAATTTGATTAAAGAAAAAAAAATGTAGTATGTTGTCAGATGATATAGCAACACTTGAAAAAATATATATTTCATAACATAAATATGTTAAATTCATTGTAGAATTTATTAGACAAGTTTTCATGATAATAATGATTAATATTTTCTGAACTTTTAATCAACTCGTTATTGTAATGTTTGCAATATATATATATATATATATATATATATATATATATATATATATATATATATATATATATTGTTGGAATTTTTTAGATGAATTTTAATTGTTATCATTATTCAAATTCTACTGACTTCACTCTCATTTTGATCGTTATTCTTGGAATTGCTACAGCTGGTCTTTATATTCCATAGGATATGGAAGGCAGTGTTCAGGATTGGCTCTACTTATTCAACGAGTGATATCAGCTCTGAATAGTTCAAAGAGCATTCTTGCGAAGATCTCGTACATTGAAGCATTACACTAACACAAGCAATGATGAGTGGGAAATGTAAATAAGTTCCTAATAATGAATAAACTCTAGAAATAAATGTGGCTGAACAATTTTTTTTAAATCAATTACAATCATGTCATATCTAATAATGTTTCTTAGTTTCTGAGAAATAAAAGCATGATATCAATGAACAATAAGCCTTTCTCATGTTTTAGTGAAACAGAATTAAATAAAGATTTTCGAATGGAAATAAAATATTTCCTTAATATTTGGTCAATACAAAGTGCTTATATTCCTATTGTTGGATTTCACTAGACGACATTATCTTTATATTTTACCAAATGTCGTAATGTCCTCTTTAACATATTTTTCCTTTTTATTTCACCATTTCCTCTCATCTCATTATGCATTTGACTTTTAGAACGTACCCTACGTTAGTGACGCAGTAACGCATCTCTCATGTCTTAAAATAAACTCCTACTACTATAAGGACTATTTACATATTGTTTTTTAATCATCCTTATGTTTTATACTTCACCTACATTCTTCTATATGATTCTGCTTATTTTTAAGATTATTATTCATGTTCATCGTAATGTAACCTAAGATAAACTCGTATTAGTTGTATGTGTAACCATAAATTAATTTTCCCATTCTGATAAGAAACATAAGCTAACAAAATTACTCCTTATAAGGAACATATATGATCCCCTCCCTTTGTCATTATATATATTAACTTATTGGACAAGAAATATAAATTCATATATGCCTATATTTACTTTATTTAATTATACTATAATAGCGAAACAGTACTGTATGTGGATGATTATAATACTCCCTATCTTGAGTTGAGCATATTGAGAAGTGATGCATGAATAACCATTAGCGTATAAAGCGATGCTCTCTGTGTGAACAAATCGAGCTTAGGCATTTCGGACGATGTCAAAACAGAAAATCCCGGCTGGCACAACGGCTGCCGATTAGCGTAATGGTTGGAACCCTGTACTGTCATAAAGACGGTCGAATTTCGATCCTGGCTTGAGGTAGTTGCCTTTCTAGCCGCACTTGGACTGTTAAACAGGGAAACACTACTCTATGTGGATTATATATATATATATATATATATATATATATATATATATATATATATATATATATATATATGATAATGCAACAGCATGTTATCTATTCCTCTTGAAAAAACGTGCAATAAAATACGTTCAATCAGTATATCTTCCATGCATTCACAAACCTGGTTTATATATATATATATATATATATATATATATATATATATATATATATATATATATATATATATATATATATATGTTTGTTTTATAATTAATTCCAGTAAATGTACTTTAAGAGGGTTATTGTGTTAAGTAAGTACATCCGACTAAAATAAAAAGATAAGAACCCTTGGTATATACAATTATCTGAAATATACAAATAAACAAGTTGATTTCTAGGTCTGTTTTATTTTCTCATTAGTTACACGCTTCATTTCCCCCAACTGTACCTACTGATTGAAAATTAAATATAATAAGAAAATGTTTTCTGCACAGGGCAATCACATAGAATGTTTCTATTTACAGTGCTGCTTATTGTTGTATTCGGAAGACCCATTTAATGTATATAAAATTTAAAACATTAATATGTAAAAGTTTTATAAACCAATTGGCTGAAGTATTCGTGTTTATGAAAAGAAAACATCATTTTGTACAAAAAAAACGAAATATCGAACGTTTTCTGTATTTATAGTATCTTTCATAATGTCTTTTATCAGTTAGTTTTGTATTAAATTGTAACTGCTCAATTACACGGAAAGATTAACACTATTACAATGCTAAGCTGTCTATTAGGTGTGAATTGTTAGCAATTTTCAAATATATAGTGATCTTAAATAAATTAGATCGATTCATTACACTGAAAGCACGACAGGCTTGAGATAAAAATGAATAAAGTAATTTGTAATTGCAAACCAAATTTTAAATACTTATATTTAGGTGCATATTAGAAGCATGCAATTGACTTTATTACGCCTACAAGAAAAACGAACAAAAACATATTATATATATATATATATATATATATATATATATATATATATATATATATAGTTGTGTATTTTTTAAACATGAATTCTCACATAATGCTAATTTGATGGCGTTTAAATAGCTCTCAGTTCGTTTCCTGAGGAAATGATATAAGAAAATACATCAAATGTCACAAAAAATACGTTTAAAGTTAGTTTTAGTCTCATTAAAATAAAGATGTGCTGAGACTTGAGCCGCATTTAGGACTGTCAGCAACAACTAAAATGATAATAAAAGACGCGAGAGAGATCTATGCTGCGTTCCTCAGGTTAAAATTTGCCAAGATGCGGCTTGGTTCCCAGAAATTTTGACAAATAACAAGCAGCGTCCTGATTAAAAGTGTGTACTCTATTCCAACCATCACCGATGAAACTTAGGTAGTCTTGTCAGCATCCGACATTCCCAAATTCTTTGCCCTAAACTCTGCAGCTAATTCTACCGTACACGATCGGAGCCGCCGATTCTCATATTTCCTCATGTGTTTGAAAATAGTCTATGCGACATGAAAATCTGTGCGTGGTGCTGCCAAGCTAATCAAAAATTTCGGATCTAGTAAAGAAACTGTTCCTGAAGGCATTACTAGTATATGTGACTAGGAATCCCAATCCGGCATATTCTCTTATTTTTCAGAAAACACGCTATGCGATATATATATATATATATATATATATATATATATATATATATATATATATGTATATATATACCCCCATATATGTGCATATATGTATATATATGTATATATGTATGTATATATATATATGTATATATATGTATATATATATATGTATATACATATGTATATATATATGTATATAGTGCATATATATATATATATGTATATATGCATGTATATATACGTATAAATATCTTTGCGTGATGTTGTCAAGCTAATTAAAACCTTCATTCTAGTAAAGAAGCAGAACATTACAGCATTCCGATTATAATGTTTAAAAAGCTTCTACCAGAACTAGCTCCACTATTCACATAGCTCTTTAAGCGTTGTCATAAGGACACCATGGAAAACCTCATCACTGTATCCCGTATATAAAAATGTTGGTAATTTGCCATCTTCTTCTCAATACAGATAAATCAGTCTGCTCTCAATAATGAGTAAGTAGCTGGAATCGGTAGTAGTCCCCAACCTCAGCAAAAATTACCACTTCAGTGAGATGCAATATGTTTTCCGTTCTGCTACATCTCCAGCAAATGTGCTTACAGTAATATATTATAGGAGTAGCGAGTCTCTCGACAGATGCTTCGTTTCTTTGTGTACTATTTGTTACATATCAAGAGCCTTTAGTGGGGTAGGCATAAAGGTCTACTTCAGAAAATCTCTCGCTACGGTATAGCTGGAAATGTATTTTGCATTATTAAATCATTTCCCCTTAATAGATTCAAACTGGTAGTTGTTGATTGACAGAAATCAAAAGCTCACAGTATTAATAATGCCTGAACCACTAGGAAATCCATCCTGAGACGAACTCTCTTTTTCATCGACATCAATGATCTCCCAAATCACGTCCTACGATCATTTGTAGACATTTATGCTGACAATACTACAATATATTGAAACACTTTAAAGTTCGTAAACCACCAAGTTCTCTCTGATCCTCTTTTCTCTGATATGGATCACGTGATGCAATGGGGAACGAAGTTGCTGTTTTTATTTTAATGCATCTAAAACAAAACTACTTTCTTTAATCATCAAATATATTATCCCCTCTTGCTTCAAAGGAAATGAAAAGCTCTTATCTTAGGATCGTTCCATGTTTTTACAAGCTTATGTGTCTGATCTTAATCCTGATGTGGGATTGAAACAGGTACATCAAATCCGTTGTCTGTTTAAAATTGTGGGATCGTTCTACGGAGGCTATAGATTTCTCATGGCTGATGTATTTCTCTCTCTGTTTATAAGAACCAAGTACGTCCAAAGATTAAGTACTGTTGTCACATCTGGACAGGAGCTGCCTTGACAGAGTTCGAAAAAGACTTTCTGGCTTAGTTAGGGATGCCCTTTCACTTCGCTGCAACCTCTTTTACACAGAATATCCGTTGAGATTTTGTTTCTACTTTTTCGTTTTTTTTTCATGGCAAGTGCTCGTTTGAGCTCCAATCTATGTTCCCCCGTCCTGACTTTCACGAAAAATACATGTCTAGCTGAAACTACTCCCAATAATCTCCCCCACTCTTTATCTATGCCTAAACCTAAATTCAATGAACTGATTTTATTTCTTTGAGTTGCATGCCTGTGGAACACTGTCCCCTTTTCCTGCTTTCTAACTGACTACGTACAGTTCAACGTGAAAAATTCTTTATGAGCAGTTCCCTGAAATAATCCATATGTCCACAACTAACGATTACTAGTACATGTTCCTTCTCACCTCTGTACACTCATTAACCCTAGGCGTCATTTAATTGCCTCCGGCCTTGAAAAGTGATGCATTGTCTAGAAAAGTTATGCTATTACTTTTCTATGGAGATCCTTCACTTCCCATTCTTATATGAGATCGTAATTCCCACTTTTTAGTGTTTTACTCGATAAATAATTTGCTACTATCTACTTTTATATAAATAATAGATTATATATATTTTTTTACATAGGCATCACCACATTATCAAGGCCAAGAGGCCACTAAAGGATAAGGGTTAAAGAGTGCACAGTAGAAATTGGACAATATAGTAATCATTAGTAATGAAAATTTGGTAAATTTGATAACTTATATGGAACGGCTCATCAAGAACTTATTTACGTTAGACTTGAAGACAACCATATTGTAGTCAGCCGGAAAGCAGGAAAACGGAAGACAATTCCACAGGCTTGCAGTTCTAAGAAAGAAGCTTTGTTCATGGAATATACGTTTAAGTTTAGGCACAGATAAAGAATGGGGGGGAAATTATTGATAGTGTTTACAGCTATACGAGTGTTTCTTGTGAAAGTTTGGCGAGGGGGGACCATAGGTTGAAGCTCATTCGAACACTTTCCATGAAAATAACGATACATCAGAGACAAACTCGCAACATCTCTTCTGTGAGATAGAGGTTGCAGGGAAGAGAAAAAGACATCTCCTACAAGGCTACGAAGTCTATTTGAACTCTATCAAGGCAGGCCAAGTCCTTTCCAGCAGCTCCTGCCCAGTTGTGGCAACAGTATTCCATCCTTGGACGTACCTGGCTCTTATATAGATAGAGAATAGCATCGGCAGTGAGATATCTACAAGATCGATAGAAAGATCCCACCATTTTACCAGCGGCCTTGGCAACAGATTTGATATACGTGTTCCATTTAAGATCAGGAGTAATGGTCAAGCCAAGAAGCTTGCCAAAACTTGAGGCCTCCTAAAGACGAGAGCCATTCATTTCAATTGACGCCAGATGAGGATCAGAATGTTGATGATGTAAAGAGAGAAGCTTGGTTTTAGATGCATTAAAAGTAACCAGCCACTCCTTACCCCATTGTACTACGTGCTCAAGATCAGAGGAGAGAACTTGGTCGTTTTCTGTCTTAGATGTGCTACAATCAATGGTAGTGTCGTCAGCATAGATGTCTACAAATGATGTAAGGATGTGATTTGGAAGATCATTAATGTAGATCAGGAAAAGAGTTGGGCCCAGGATGGACCCCTGAGGGCCACCGGCATTAATACTGTGAGCTTCCGATTTTTGCCCGTCAACTACTACTCTTATGAACCTATCAGAAAGAAATGAGTTAATAATTGAGAAGACATTTCCAGCAATACCATAGCTAGAGATCTTATGAATTAAACCTTTATGCCATACCCTATCAAAGGCCTTAGATATGTCAAGAGCAATTGCCCTAGAAAGGTTGCCTCCGTCGAGAGATTTGCTAATCCTATGAGATATAACTGTAAGCATATCTGCTGTAGATCTAGCAGAACGGAAACCATATTGAGTGTCACTAAGAAGGTTATTTTTGTTGAGATGGTTGATTACTTCTCTATTTAACACAGATTCCAGCAACTTACTCATGACGCACAGGAGACTTATTGGCCTGTACTGAGAGGGGGATGCGCGATCACCTGATGTCTTCAATACAGGGCATACTGATGAAATTTTCCAGGGAGATGGGAAACTATTCTTAAGACAACGTTTAAACAGTTTTGTAAGTATGGGCGCAAGTTCAGGTTGATGTGTTTTGAGTACTATAATTGGAATATCGTCAGGGCCAGTTGCTTTACTGGAATCAAGGTTTTTGATTAGCTTGGCAACATCACGTACATATATACGTATATCACATAGCGTGTTTTCTGATACAGGAGGAAATATTGGGGGTTGGCGGCCTTGATTGCAAAGGGTAGAATTAGCTATATTTTAAGAAAATAAAATTCGACACATTTTTAAAACGCTGACTTTCTCATATAATGTGCCGCGCTAATCTCTCCTACTCTCTATTTCCCATCTACAATTATATTTATGGAAATTCCGCTCTTGATATCTATACCTTACTTCCTAAGTAAACAGCAGTCGTTGGAACTAAAACAGTCTTTCTCAAGTATTCGAAATTTTCATTGACAGAACTTCTACCCAAAGGCTTATCGAATGCTGAGTACGTTACTGCTGAACTCGCTCTCTCTATATATATATTTCTCTTCTTTTCCGTCTCTCCCTCTCTCTCTCTCTCTCTCTCTTTTTCTTCGGTTTATAATATAATCACATTTACGTAATAGTGTAAACATTACGGCGTATTCCGAATTTTAAAAAAAAATTACGCCGTCGTAACTAAATTAACAGACGTTATACACTTCCATTAATTTCTTACGATCCATATTTTATGCGCATTTGAAGTCACAGAGTGGAAGAATGTCAAACATAGAAGTTCATAAGGTACTACAATATTTCAACAATACACACAAAATGAATTCATATATTGTCCGATATGATACACATATCCTAAAGAAGAACACTTATGATAATAGAAAATTCTCACTCAATGGGTTAAAAACAAAAGTTTACATAACAATGATTAAGGTTTTAATATGCGCTATTTGGTAAATTGGATCATTTAGGAAAATGCTGTCTGAAAATTCTGTGTTAACATACATGCAAGCTATCGTATAATGACAGATTGCATAAAAATACCTGCCCCCCCTCTGCTAATCCGAATGAAAATATTTAAATCACATATGTTGTCAAGGTTGTTGGAAAAATGATTGGATCATTTACCCTCTCTAGAAAGTCTGCCTCTTCGTACTAATCCTCTATATGCATGAGTTAAATTCGTTTTAAAATAGAGAATCGTTAAAACGTCTAGAAAGGGGCTGCTTGCGGCAACTTTTCTGTCATTGGCAGGATAAAAAAATCGGCTGTGAACATTGTAGTTGACGTTATTTTCTCTTTCTAGTAATGCGTTTACCTAAAAAATACGTTTCGAGTTTTCTAATGTACCGTTTATATTCCCTTTCCTGAAACACATTTAATAAATACACTTCTTCAGTTACAATACTTATGAAGTGTCTTCTTACATTCTATCTGTGCCTAATTTAAAACGCAAACCCCATGAACAAAATGTGATGCAACCTAAAAGTGCCCGTTTGTGAAACACTGTACCGCGGGCAATTTTAAAGGCGATTACTATATGATTGTCCGCAGGGACTCGTGATGCAGTGATTAGACTTGTTGGATAACTCAATTATAAAAAATCATAATCTCCTGAAGGTTTAAGATTCAATACTCGCTGTGGACAACCGAAAATAAAATTGCGAATTACTTATGGCGTTTATCTAGTAAAGGCTGGCGAAACAAGAGCATGCTCCCCCGTGAAATAAAAAAAAAGGCTCTCGCTCGAAATTCTATTCAAATTCTCGTATTCGACAGAAACATTCAGGTGTTCGACAGAATACACATGAAGAAGGTCGGAGGTGATATTGACTTAAACGTTGTGAATTCACACTCGAGAGTAGAACAGTACTCCTATGAATCAAATTAATATGAATTGTGATCAAGTCTTATGTAAACAAGTTGACTTTGATTTGCGTTCTTAAAAGTCAAATTCTACAAAAATTCTACAACTATCAATTATGAAAATGATGCCGTATCAACCAACTTAGAGTCATTAAAACTTTTCTTGGAGTGACAGTACAGCTTTGGCAAATGGTGATGAGAATGTGAAAATGGTATAATATAATAGTGGAGGGTTATGGAAAGCAAACACCGATGACATGATCGCAAAACTATATTTGGAGAATAAATACCAGCAGAATATGATTACAATAGATACGGAAATTGATGATATTTACAAAGAAAATGCCTTCAATAAATACATAGAAAGAAAATGTAGTCAGGCAAATGAGAAGCGAATTCTCGCATTTACACGCGTTTTTATCGAGTGTCTATCGTCTTGATTTTAGTGCAAAAGTAGCAACTAATACGTGCATTCATTCTAATAATCTGCTTTCTCCTCGACACTTGTTATGAATTGTCGATGAATAATATAACAAAAAGCTTCTTGCATTTTTATGTCGGTCAATCGAAATAGCAAGCAGCTATTCAGTGCCGACATAAAGCGATTGTCTACATTTGAATATCGCCAACAATTTCATTCCAAATATATGTAAGCTTTATATATATATATATATATATATATATATATATATATATATATATATATATATATATATGAAATGGACAATATTCGTATTATTTGGATTCTGCAGCCACCTATACACATCTTTAGTCCCATTTTCACGACCTTTCAATTGATGGAATCTCTGTCTCTTTCTATGTGTATATGTTTGAATTAAGAAATTTACACACAATTTGAGCACAGAAATAGCCTAGGTACGGGCCAGGGTCTAATAAGAACTGAAAACTGCACACTGCTTGTTCAGCATTGTAGGCGATTACAACAGACTCATGGCCTTTCTAAAATAGGTATTACAACAAGGCATTTTCTCAGTACCTGAGGTTCAGCATGCGATCAATTTTGCCGCATCTTGGTAGACATAATAACACATATCCTACGCCAAGATTTCAGCTCACTTCATATGTATAATCAATAATTCTTCTAGCTTTTATAACCTGGTAGTGAGAGTAGATGTAGTGAGTTAGTTCTCAAAAGTAGCCACTGACGAAACCCTGATTGCGGTACAGGATGAGCTTACTTCATATATTTTATTGAAAGAACGCACTTGAATACCAACAGAAACGTTATTGGAGATGTTTATTTCCTCTCTAAAAACAACATACTTACTGAGTCTCATAGATATATCGGTCAAAAAAAATCTTAGTAGCAAGCAAAAATAACTGTGAGCAATTACACTTAGCCAATAATGTAGCTGCGGTATGTAAATCATACATTAATACTCTGGGTTTGGCAGGATAAGATAAATACATTACGGGGCAATGTAAACACTATAGATCCATTTATACACTTCACTATAAAAAATAACACGATAACATATTTTCTCTTCTTAGATGTAAGTAGCTTGCACGTAGTGAAACAGAAGTTCATATCATCGTTATAACGGAAGTCAACTTTAACTTGACACATTTATATAGAGTAAACAATTAATCGTCTGTTGACTGCAACACTATGCAAAAGCAATATGTATTAACATCATTTTCTATCTTAAGAGTTTATAGTAAAATGTCCTTCGAATCTACTATCGTTACAGCTGCAAAAATATTAGGCCAACAAAGTTAGAAACCCACCCAGAATGTCACCAGCAGTATTATGTCATGTATAACGAGCTTGTGGGAAAGGCTTCTGAGCATAAATAATCTATATGCCATCAAAACACAATTCAGTAGCAAATGTGTTCTCTGACAATATCGTATGCGTGTAAAATCACCTAAAGAAAAAAGATTAGCAAAAACTCTTTCGATGTAAATGTGGGAAAAAATATAAAAATAAATAACTCTTTTCGGTGTAAATGTGGATTATAATGGTTATGTTGACAACAAATCGTTAACTGTGTAAGATATCGTAAAGAGATAATAAAATATCGTGTGTCGTTGAACACATATGGAGGAAAATACAACCACTAATTTTCAAGAACAGAAGTAAAAATTATAGACGAGTAAGAATAGTGCAAAATAGGACGACTAAAATGCAGTGCATTTGTTGTCTGACGATTACTAAGTTCACCTAATATAAAACTTAGTTTAAAAGAATTGATAATATATAAAGTATAAAGTAGATAGTAATAAACATATATATATATATATATATATATATATATATATACAAATATGTGTGTTTGTGTATATCTATATATACATATATATACATATCTATCTATATATCTATATATATATATATATATATATATATATATATATATATATATATATATATATATATATATATATATAGATATATATATATATGAGTTGGTGCAAAAGTAATGCCGTTTTTGCCGTTTGAATTCCAAATATTATTTTCCTTTCATAATATTTATTGATATAAATGGAAAGCATTAGAGTCAATACAAGTGTATTTATCCTATGATAATATAAATCCTGAGTACAAAAAGCGATGGAATCATCCAAGGCCGAATCGGATTCATCTCGGCTTTTGAAAGATTTTTCCTTCAAGATATTGTCGAGATGCTTGAAAAAGTGATAATCGGTCAGCGAGAGCACCGCTATATATGGTGAATGAGGCAGGGACCCATAGCTCGTAGTTCGGCTTCTGCAGGGTCACTTTAGGCAAAGGAAAGGGATAGTTTACATGGAGAAGAATTAGTCCCCTTATTTTGATCAATGTCGGTGCATACGTTGAAGCTTCTGGTGCATTTCATCAATATGTCGGAAATAATTTCCGTCGTAATCGTTTCACCGAGATTATAGAAGCTGTGGTGGATGGGGCCGGTCGCAGACCAGGAAACTGTCACCATAACCGTTTTTGGTGGAGTTTCGGTTCGGGACGTGGTGTGGAGCTTCTCTAGCATTGAATGTCACAGGTTTTCGTTAAGCATCATGTCCTCATTACTCATCAAAATCTGCTAGAGGAATAGATCGTTTGTTTGCGTAGAAGGAACGTAGAAACACCTCAAAACGACGGTTTTTTTGGAGTATCGTTCAATTCATGCGGTAACTATTTATTAAAGTTTTTTTACTTCCCTATTTGCTTTGAATAGCGAACGACTGTTTAGTGGTCGAACTCGAGTTCAACAGCAACATCTCCTGCGGTTTTCCGAGCATCGGCTTTAATTAAGGATTTCAAATATTCGTTATCAACCGCAATTAGCCGGCTGCGACCGTCTTCATCTTCGGGGCTCTCGACATTATTGCGAAATTTCTTGAACCATCGTTGTACCACACGTTCATCAGTGGTTCCTGGGCCAAACAAATCATAACCACTAACAGATTTTCGACATATGTTTAACTGGAACAAGAAAATCGTGCGGATTTTATTTTTTTCCATCCTGTCGAAAAGCTTGTAAACAGTGAATGAAGTGATTTAGAATGGTAACGAATAACACAATCTGATAGAAAAAAAACGCGCTTTAAAATACAACATGGCAATATATATGTTATTTATATTTATATGCATGTATATGTGTATTATTACCGTGTTATCTGCTAAGTAACACATTATTCGGCTCGCGAATCATAACACCAATCCCTTAATTTCATAAGTCTTTACAGGAAAAGCGATATAAGGAGCAAAAATAAAGAATGAAGGGAAAAGAATTTCAATTCTAATTCGACAACAATTAAGTTTTAAACATGCCCTTTCCACCCAACCATACACTACAGAAAATGTTTCATAAAATAACAATTAAACTTAGCTCCAACTGTACTGATAACTTTGATAAAATCATCGACCCATAATAGGAATATATTTAACAAGGACAACAATCCAAATACCAGTAACAATAATAATTGTAATTGCACCAACAATATGCTCACTTAATCAACAATGTCTACTAACAGAAGTAGTGTATAAAACAACATCCCCCACACACACAGAACACCCAAATGACGAAAAATACCATATTGGCCTGACAGGCCCCTCCTTTAAAGACAGATTTAGCGTACATAAATACTCTTTTACAAACTTAAATACCATAACAAAACATCTGAACTACCCACTATCTACATCTAGTCCAAAACAACATTATGGATATGCGTCTATATGTATTTGAATGTATCTCTCTCTTTCTTTCTCTCTCTCTCTCTCTCTCTCTCTCTCTCTATATATATATATATATATATATATATATATATATGTATGTATGTATATATATATATGCATGTATATATATATGTGAGCATAAATATGTATGTGTGTATATCTATGTGTGTATATGTATTTATCTGTATATGTATTGTTGTGCGTATGTATAGGTCATGTATATGTATATATGTGTGCCCCTATATAATATATATATATATATATATTATATATATATATATATATATATATATATATATATGCATATATATAAATGTAACTCTTGGTTGTTTGCAATTAATAGTCTAAAAAACCACTGGACGGATGGCTTCCACGTTTTGGTATAATATGGTTACTATATCCATGTGTGTGTTTATATATTTGTTTTTAATTATTACATTATACTTAATTTTTCTATGATAAATAGGTGGTTTTCCATTTATCGATAGGCCATTTTTTATTTAGGGACAATTATTTATTACCGCTTCCTGTCACGTGACCAGTGTGTCCAATTTAGCGGTTTTCCTGCTAGATCTGGAGATTTCGTTTGCAATCTAGCGAGGTATTCTAGAAAATCTGGAGATATTTCGCACCCACACACCCGCAATTTTAGATTAAACAATAAAGAAAAGCGCATGAAAATACTTTAAAACATAAAATAAACTCATTCATGTAAGTAAAAGAAAGTAGCATTTATTTATTGCCTTTGGTAACAATTATTGATACATTATTTGTTTTGTTTTTCACCTTTTTTCGGCTAACCATTTATAATTCTCGCTATAAAATCGATTTATCCAATTAGATTTTAGGTTGGGAGGGGATTCCAACCTCCGAAGTTTAGTTTAAAATAGAGAGAAAGAGTAAAAGTGAGACAGGCAAATATGTATATTTATTTCCGTGTGGGTGAACTTTTTTTTCAATTCAAGAATTGATGTGTAATGTATAAAATAGTATAAAAAGAATATCGCGCAATTAGTAAAAAACACACACACAAATTATCTGCTAACCATAAAAATGATTAATTAATTTATTGAAGTTGTTCTTTTAAGGAATATCCAAAATAGTTAAACTATTTTTAGGTTCTCGTTTATCTCTAAGTGATTATATGAAATTGGCGTTAATAAATGTTTATATACAAACATCTGAAACAAATATTCTTGAACAGTATTATATATGATATAGTATCTATTTAGTGATGTGAAATTTCAAGTACAATTCTCATAATGCTATAAAAAGCTACTGTAGACATAACAATTATATTATCATGTGGAGTAAAATTGGAAAATATGTTTATGCAAGTGCGGATAGATGGGAAACTGGATGATATATAGATTCCTTATTTCATGTACGATGAATTAGTATAATTTCAAAAGGGATATTATTCTCGCAATGGTCAGAAGTGAATATTGGTTTTATCCATGGTTTAAAAAGCTGTTTTCATCCTGGATGAGTCAAGCTGAACCGTTTCCCCATCAGTAAACTTAGATCAAAGAGAGTTGATTTAATAACGAAAACGGAGACTGAATTCAACTCACTGTGGCGTGACTTAATGATTGCCTCACCAGCCAAGCTGAACCGTGATTGAGTCAGGATGGATTAACCGTCAGTTTGCAAGCCTCAAAGGTTAACTAATCTTTTCCCGTTTCATATAAAATGGCACAATTAAGTGGTTTTATTGATTCTACTATTACCGGTGGCTGGATATGATTTATTGTGCTCGAGACGATCAGGAAATTCGGTTCTAGTAATCATTGTAAGGATCAGTACGCTGTCGTTGTAGGTTAAAATGCTCTCTTGGTATTACAGTTCGAAAATGAGAACTACATCTCTATTAAGATTTGTGTACTCCAGTTAATTTACTTTATGATATATTTTAAAGATCTTAATGCATTAAAGTAAAAACAAATGAATTGCGGAAAAAGCTTTCTTTTAAGATGGAAATAATTTAGGATGTTGAATTCTATTCACAATTCTGGCTTAATAGCGAGAGCTATGTGTGAGCAATTTATATTATTACTAACTAGTACAGGGCTACAATAATCTCCCATGATAACTAATTATCGGATATGTCAATGTAGTTTACGGATTAATCTAAATCACACCATAACAATTAGTGGCTAGTACATATGTTCACTTAAAAGAAATATGAGAATAATCCGAAAGATGTATTATTTAGTAGTAAAGAAAACACTAGATTTAATAATATTATACAAAAATCAAATCTAGATATTAAAAGAAAACATTGTAAAACTCGGTTTGATAAAACATGAGAACCATATAGAGTGCTTAGGGTTAGTAAATTTAAAACATGTTCTTTTCTTATTATATTTTCACCCCAAAAAGGACACGTTGCCATTTTGATGTAGGAGCTACTATCAGCGACCTACGTTTCATTTATTCACATTACACTTGAACTTCAGCAAGTAAGTACAGCTGGGGGAGCAGGAAACCGGAAGAGAATTACATAGTCCTGTAGTTTTGGGGCAGAAGATATTTGAGTAAAAAGCTTTCTCACATCTAGGGATCTCAACTGTATAGGGGTGGGACTTCGCTGCGTGTCGGGTTTGTCGGGGGTATTTTCGTCGAGGGGATACAAAGGCTTGTAGTTCGTCAGAGCATCCACCATTAAAATACTTGTGAAACAGGCAGAGGGATGCAACATTTGCTAGGTGGTACAGGGGCTGAAGTTTAGATGATAGTTCGGGACCTTAGGTTGGCGACTCTCATTTGGACCAGGAGCGAGGGACTAGGAGCAAATGCCCCAGCCCAAATGTGACAATAGTACTCCATACACTGGCGAACGGTGGCTTTCTAGAGGTACAGGATACTTTCAAACGTAAGTAACTTTCTAGCACGATAGAGAGAGCCCACTTTCTTTACACCCGCCTTAGTAATAATCCCGATGTATCTATTTCCACTCATGTTTCCTGCGAACGGTAAGCCAAGGAGCTTGAAGGAAGTGCTCTCAGGTAAAGTATTTTTAGCTATAGCTATTGGTGGTTGATAAGATTTCACGTAATTATTAAAGGAAACGAGCTCTTTCTTGGCAGCGTTGAACGTAACCATCCGTTTTTGACTCCATTCCACTACAGTTCTAACAGATACGCTCAGCTTGCAAATATAATAACACATGAGATTAATTGATTAGTATAGATTAAAAGACAGTGCGATAACACACGACACTAGGCGGAAATAAGTTAGTTATCAAGCGATTTTTTTCTTCAGTTTTACAGATTCAAGCATGTAAACAGACACTAAACGAAATATGTGTTGTGGAGACGCCCTCTAATTAACATAGGAAACTGAGTGATATATATAAATGTATCAATCACCAATACCGGGGGTGTCCGGCAACGACCGTCATATAGGCAAGAAAGTTATGCTGCCTCCAGTAAGACATGCAACACGCCCCCTGTCAGAATATCTCCAACTGAAGTATATCTGAAGACATGTAAATATGTATATAACTTTTCTTCCTAATATATTATTGTATACCTTTACTTTCCCTGTTCTTGTTAATTATTGTGCAGACACAACAATATGTTAATCATTTTGAATTTATTTCTATATCGCCCGTCTTCGAGACAACCGACGCTATTTCCCGTAATTCTCCTTTACGAATAACACATGTAATATAGTCTATGTGATATCAATGAGCATTTTATTCAGCCCATCAACCAGTTCATAGAAAAGTGTTAATGTAAAACACAAAACAAGGCAGTTGGTTTCGATCCTACTCACAAATATAACTGAATGTATCTTACTTTCATATAATTAATTGATGTCTTCTTTTTCGATATAAACAAAACAGAAATTATGTCAAGGCTTTATCTCTGTATTAGTGTCGCTTTAAGTGGAGGTGCTCAATTTAGCTATAAAATATGCCCCCAATAAAACTGTTCGAAATAGTACTCCTTATCTACTACAATCATCAATGATTTCACTGATAGAATGTATTTCACCTTTATATAATTGATGTATTTTTTCATTATAAAATAAACAGAAATGATGTTGAGTGATTATATCTTTACTATCGTCATTTTAATTGATAGTGATCGATTAATCTTTAAGTATGCAACCAATAAAACTTTCGGAAATAATACGTCTCTATCTACTACAATCGTCAGCGATTTCACTTACTCGCTATATCTGAGCAAAAGTAAACAAAAGTACATGAGCAGAGTATGTTTCATAGAACGTCAGGTGAACACAATAGAATAGGGCTGTATAACAGATTACTGTAACTTGGTCGTTTTCAAATCTAATGTAAATAAGTTCTTGTTGAACCGTCCTCACATATGAGCATAACATTATCCGAATTCCACAATTTATGATCCACATGACATTGCTTCATCGTTTGCATAACATTCATAAACCATAATCGTTTTATGCTTTGAATTTCAAAGACGGACTCTTATTTAATTGGCATTATCCTGCAATTCCATGAGCATTAGTAGAAAGCCAGCTCTGTCATCGATATGACCCCGCATTCGAATCATATGTATTTAGATCTACCACAGATGGTCACATATCGGGCCTTTGACAATATGTATAACAGTTAATTAACAGTATATTTATATGCACACACAAATCCACATACACACCAATATATATATATATATATATATATATATATATATATATATATATATATATATATATATATATATAAGCATTGCCTAGTCGTAAAATACGCTTATATATGATATTTTGATTAATGCAGATTTCGTATTTATTATTATATTATATTGGAATTAATATATAGTACTGCTTTCAAAGGTTTTGTAATAATGACTCGTGCGGCACCACTGAGAATTGAAACTAAAACGATTAGCTTAAGATTTAGTTTTCCTCTATTGTTAATTACTAAGCTATAAAGACATGTTTGCTGCAAGGCTAAAAATAAAAACATGAACTGATAGCTAATATGTTCTGCACGCATCTTCGTAATGCCGCTGTTCGACCTTCATCTGACATTTTTTTTTTTAATTTCCATACTTCTGTACCGATTTTACCGGGCGTGCCCCAAATATGAAGGTTCGCAGAGTTACAAATACAATATATAGGAAATTTCCTGTCTATAGACTCCAAGTTAAAGGAGGCGTTTGTTAGGCAAAATTCTAAGCAAAAAATAGATGCATACATAAATATATGTAATGAAAGAGTTTTGCGTTTACTATAAACTTCCACGCAAATATCACGCAAGTATAAATAATTGATATAATTACACATAATAGTTTACTAAAGATGATCATCTTATAAGAAAACGAAAGAAATCTAATTGGGGATGTATGAAAATGAATGTTTAAAAGAATATGCACATTAGCTAGATACGTTCACTTGTGAATACAATCCGATGACCCATATATAATCAAGTTGTTTTTCTTTTTAATAAATAGAAAAAGTGGGTATTAATATGAATATCAATAGACAAAAAATACAATGTATAATAGTATATATATATATATATATATATATATAAGTATATACAGAAGTGCCATAATTATGTGCATCGTGAACTATAAATATACTATATATCTTACATCTTAGTGTCTGATGATAGGGCTAGGACAACAGCATATTCTCTTCATGGTTTTAACTCTAACTTATCCGTTGATATCTTGTATGCTTTTATATAGAGTTATGTGCTTCTTGGTATATGAACTGCGTCTAATATATACTCAAGGGTAAAAACAATTAAACGAATATGCTATTCTCATAGTCCTACAGATTAGGCTGCAATAATATATATTAATGGTATTTATTAAAAACGTTTAGAAAAATTATTTTTGTTTAAATCTAGATTTAAGGCACCGTAAATTAGTATAATATTTGTTTCCATATTTTAAAGAGCCGTGCAGAACAATTATTTTCCAAATATACATAGATGATATTTTTTTATGTGCACGTAAAATACCAATGCTAAAATATATGTCAATATGGCGGAACATGTCATCTTCAACCTTCATACGAATACTTTCAAGCTAAAATTATTATCATACTGCTCTTCTCGGCGTTCAGACGTCATACGTCTTACTAGTGATTATCCTTCTGTATAGCAGCCAGTGTTCACGAATAGGATTCCTGTCTTTATTCCACAACTTTGCCAAATCGTTATCCGGTGATCAAGAATGTTGAAGTCCTGATGTGCTTTGTTCTCGGAAAATGAAAAATCCGTCATTTATTGCATTTTTCTTACCATTCTTGACCTCATACAATCTGTATAGCCCTACGCCACAATTACTACTCATTATTAAAATACAGGTGTGCCGCAAGTGACGATATTTAGAAATGAATGTCATAATTGAACTTCCCGATGAAATTGTGCCAGAAATAGTAATATTTGGTGCTGAATACATGATATGTAACAGGATATTAGGGGGAAAATGTACGCATGTCTAAAGATATGTAATAGAGTCTTTCAAACGAATTCAGACTAAATTGGAATGGAATTGTTACCCAATAGTAACGGTAATAGCTTTCTTTGATTTAACAACTACAAATACATTCTTAAACATATATCAAATAGCAATCGACCTGAGAGCATGTTTTAAAACTGCATGGCCTTATATTAGCATGTATCATTAATCGAAACAAATACTCTGAGCACATTGCAAGGGATGCTGAGGAGAAGGTGCACTCTTACTACTGTTCTAAAAAAATACTATAATGCATGATGTAGTGTTGTTTTATCTAAGCTTGAGCATGTACGCCTTGTCTCTCACATTTACATAGAATAAAGATGTCTCAAATTAAATTCGTACGCACCGTTTCATCACCCCAATGTTGCATACATGTACCTGTTTCACAAGTACTTTAATTTAATGCGCTAATGTGAACTCATAGGATTTGGGCAAACTCGACTTACTGCACTTGATGAATCCGGTGAGGCAACAAAATCGGATACTTTAAGTGTCGAGATCTCTAGATGCCGGAAAAAAAACGTTGAACTTAAAATCGTGTCGTCTAGATCTTAGAATTTTCATCCGATCCTCTGTTCCATGTCTGCACTGCAGCTTAACAGTGATGTAAACACACATTCCTCTGATCTTGTTCCTACTGCTCTCTGATACACACGAACCCAAATATTAGCCCCTTATTTTTTGCGGTATCGATATGTCGTGTTTAGAGGCATCGTTGGAACCCTTCAGTCTCAGCAGGCGATGATGTAGCACTGCTGAACTGGAACTACATAGCCTTTGAAGAATGATATGGGAGGATAGCTGTTGTTTTTGCAGCCCTCTTCCTTTCCGAGAACTAAAAGGACTCAATGGAAAGTAGCTGATACAGCTTGGCTAGAACTACGCCCAAGCAGTTGACGCTGAATATAATCTGGTGTCAGACCGTGTAAGGGACTCCACCTCTGTCGAAGTTTACTCCCCACGCCTTCCCTCTGATGAGGTAATATTGCAAAACAACGGAGGTTTGAATCAGTGTTGCTTTCTCGTAGGTGACATGACATCAAAATTTGACGTGCCCCCCAACGTTGAGTGACTGGTTTTTAAGGCGCCAATCGATGATATTCCGTCTTCCTTAAACTTAGTAGAAATAGTTCCGCCCGTGTCAGTAGCTAAACCACAAGAGGCTGCTAAAAGCTGTACTGTGTTGTCAAAGCCAATTTCCGATATATATTATGGGGGGGGTCTTTTAGGGAGAGGGAGCTTATTTCCACTACCGTATCACATTGTGATAACAGTCGAAAAATTTGAAGCATGGAATAAGTACGAATAAATATCTTTCCGGACGTTCATTTTTGTGGGGATTAAAATATATAATATATAATACTTGAATTGTACCTAGTTCTTATCTTTTACCCCACTTTTGTCTGAGTTACGTAGTAGATGTGTTTTTGATAGCTTTCTGATGAAAATAAAACCCTAAATTTACATATTCACATGTACACACAATTAAACCAATATATATATATATATATATATATATATATATATATATATATATATATATATTTATATATATATATATATATAAAAGTATGGCGATGTTCGATGTGTTTTCCTAAATGACTCGCTAGGAACAAAAAAAATGTGTGTTGTTTCTGCCGGCTGTAATCATAAAAAAGAAAATTCTACACCAGAAAATAACCTCATTCTTGAGCAGTGTATATCTGCCTCTAAAACACTATGAAAATATATGTCATTATTGTTCAGGATGAATAACTTATGTTATCTGTTAGTAAAGCTAAACTCTTCTAAAAAAACAAAAAAAAAACAAAAAAAAATAACAGAAAGTAAAGCCTAAAAAGATTAACATGCATACCTTCGCGAGAACATAGAGTGATAGTTATTTATACACCCAGCGTGTGTCAGGTTTATAAATTGGCGAGAACCTCTTTCCGTATTTGACCTAGTAAATAAATTCACTAGCGTATATAAATTAAACAAAAACGCACTGACACCGAGATAATGTTTGAAATAAGGTTTACTAGTATAAAACATCAGTCCACTTTTCTTCTTTTTTTTTCTTTTAGAAAACTTCAGTAATACCGCGCTTTAATTAAGTGTAAACAAATATATTTGATCGAAAGCGTGAAACAAAACTAAACCAAAATTAAAAAGATATAAAACGGCAATCCAAATTCGGCAAAGTTAATAAAAAAAACATCTCCAAACCGAGCAATGCGCATAGGTTATTAACGCTCGTTAAAGGCAGAACAAAATCATTAAATGTATTCGTTTTCAATGTCAGAAAGCAATAACTGCTCCGCACATGCGTACGAAACACTTTAAAAGTAATAAATAGTCATCGCGTAAATTTTAACCGCAGTTGCTGCATTGGTGATCAAAGCAGGAAGATGGCGAGCATGAGAAAACTGCGGAATTTATTTTTAAATGCAGCGGATATCACTTAAAATACAACAAAAATGGGTGACTGTTTTAGTTTCAAAAAATTCTTTTTTTAGTTAGTTATAATGAGCGTTACATACAATTTTAATGGTAGGCCATTGCCTGATTGGAATCTTTCATAAACAAACTCAACATACTTCAAAGAAAGGCTGTAAAAATGAGTACGCATGCACACATCAGAACATATACACACACAGAAACGCGCATTTGTATAATATATATATATATATATATATATATATATATATATATATATATATATACACATATATATATATATATATGTGCGTGTGGGTGTGTGTGTGTGAAGTGCGAGTGTATAGGTGTTTGTACTAGCTTTTATCTCTTCGTGTATAATGTTCCTGGAATAGAAGCCTAACGAAGTACTGGTTTTTAAAATAAATGCAAAAATAGTGTAACCTGTGTGTGCGTGTCCTAAAGGCGATTACAACATCCATACGTCGGGTTAAAATCTAATGAAAGAAAATCCAATATCTAATCTCATTTAACGGGTACTCTTAAACAGAGAGTGAGAAGACTTCGGAAAAACAAAAAAAAATTAAATTGCCTTGTTTTCTTTTTTGAACTGAACGTCCCTGTGCAGATTTCTGATTGTCTGTAGCACACACACACACACAAACACACACATACATGCACACATACTTATACATATACATATATATATATATATATGCACATACATGTGTGTATGTTTTTAACTGTTGAGACGTTCACAAAACATTTGTACCTAAAATAAAGGGGTCAATTAAAGTGTAAACAATGCTAGGCTCTCGTCAGCAATATTGTTGTCTAGCTATTTTTCTGGACACTTACTAAGGCAACACATTATCTCTAATTATGTTTATTTAAATAATTATAGCCGGCCTGTCCCTATTTTTGTATATTTTATTTTCATATTGATTTTTCCCATTATTTATTTAACAAATTTAAGTAAATAATCAGTTTAAATTATTTTGTTTGATTTAATTTTTCTATTTTGTCCTTAATATATAGTGCATATATATTATATTACATTATATATGTGTGTGAGTCATATATATATATATATATATATATATATATATATATATATATATACATATAATTATATCATCATGTATTTGGTGACTATAATGCTCAACACAAAAACTGGCTTGGATTCTCTACTCACACAGATGCAGCGGGCAGCTCAACAACACATAGTTTCGCAATATCTCACTCCCTATCACAAATGGTTACGTTTCCAACCCGTTTCCCTGACCAGCAAGAACAGCAATCATCACTTGTATAACAAATGCTGACAGTCCACTCGGGAACGCTGGTCATGCAGTGATAATGGTAGAAATCGCCCTAAACTCTAGACCCAAAACTGAAGAGCCACTGCTCAACACAACGAGATATTATAAAAAAGGCTGACGGGGAAGCCATCAGAGATCTTATCACAGATGGCCCATGGGGGAATATGTTTTCCTTTCCTGCTGAACAGTGCCGAAATGAGACCACTGAATAGTTCAAAACAGCAATTGAAGCACATGTTCCCATGCGGAAATTTTATAGCAATCACCACTATCCTCAATTGTTACTTCGACTTGCGCAACTGTCATTGCTCAAAGGCAGCAATCATACCGCAGATTCTGGAAAATCTAAAACAGTGTAGTAAATAATGAGCAATCAAAAATTCCCCCACTAACCAACAATCATGACGTTGTTTTCTTAGAAAGTGACAAGGCTCATATACTTGCCAGCCGGTTTGCCTCAAACTCCACACTAGACCCTTCCAACCACCCCCTACCTGACTTTCCTTATCGGACAGACGCCACGCTAGACGATCTAAACATCACCCCTGAGCAGGTGCATACTATCATAAAAAACCTTGACACTTAAAAAACATGTGGACCTCATCTCATCCAAGCTGTGCTATTAAAAAAGTAGTCAGCTGTAGTAGCTCTAGTTCTCTCCAAACGCTACAACAAATACCTTAATGAATCATGCTTTCCGGGCTGTTGGAAAACTGCGTCTGTGGTACCAGTAATCAAGAATTCTGGCGAAAGAACTGACCCATCAAAATATCGTCCCATTAGTCACCTCCCACTTTTTTCCAAAATATTTAGACCATAATTAACCATGCTCTTGTCCGTCACCTTACAGATACTTACCTCCTGACTGACCAAGAATATGGATTTAGACAAGCCCGTTCCACAGGAGACATCCTAACTGTAATCTCTGAACGTATATACCGTTCACTGGGCAAAGCGGGGGAGGGCAGAGCGGTAGCTCTAGATATATCTACGGCTTTTGACAGGGTATGACATGAGGGTCTCCTCAGGAAAATTCGATCATACGGTATCACTGGTAGAATACTTAACATAATTAAATCCTTCTTAGATAAGAGCAAAATCCAGGTTGTCGTAGACGGTCGTACATTTAAACAATATGATATAAATGCGGTAGTGCCTCAGGGGTCTATCCTTGGACCTCTATTGTTCCTAAGATTTATTAATGACCTCCCCATCAAAACTGCCTCTGAGATGGGTATATATGCTGATGACACGACACTCTATAACAGGCATAACAGGAAAACAAATGAAAACATAACTAAAGAAATAGCGAAAACACTAGAGGATTACCTCCAATCTGTAGTGGAATGGGGACAAAAATGGATCTTCGCATTCAATGCTGCCAAGACTAAACTGGTTTCCTTCAATAATTACAAGAAATCTTCTCTGCCACGAATAGCAATGGCCAGTGACTCCCTATCTGAGAGTACACCTTTCAAATTGCTTTGCCTAACGTTCACAGGAAACATGAGTTTGAACGATTACATTGAAAACATTGCCAGGGCCGCTGCGAAGAAGTTAGGCTCTCTCTACCGTGCTAGAAAACTACTGACACCCAAAAGTATCCTGTACCTCTACAAGGCCACCATTCACCCATGTATGGAGAATTGCTCTCACATTGGGGATATGTGCTGCTAGTCTCTCGTTCCTAGAGAAGGCGTAAAAGAGTGTCACCAATCTGATAGGCCCTGAACTGGGATTTAAGCTTCAGTCTCTGTTCCATCGACGAAACGTTGCATCCCTCTGCCTGTTCTACAAGTATTTTAATGATGAATGCTCTGACCAACTGCAGACACTTGTGCCCTCACGACGTAGACGCCCTCGACAAATCCGACATCCAGCTAAATACCCCCCCACTCATTAGAGATCCCTAGATGTAAAAGATATTTCTACTCCAGTAGTTTCTTCCCCAGAACCGCTAGACTCTGGAATTCCATTCAAGGTCCCTGTTTTCCCAACTGTACTGACATGCAGAAGTTCGAGTGTAACGTGAGCAGAAATCTTGCTACCCAAATCCCAACATAGTACCCTAGTAGTTGCTGCCCCTGATAGTAGCCCCCTACACCAAAGTGGCAATGTGCCTTGTTTGGGGTGAAAATGTAATAATATATATATATGTACATATATATATATATATATATATATATATACATATATATATATAAATTAACATATATGTGCGTGTGTGTGTGTGTGTGTATGAGCACACTCATATATTTTTTAAAAGTGGATAAAGAAAATGACACATGAAGTACGTTTACCATTATATAAATCATAAACTATTTTGTTTGCAACGGTAGTTATGTTTAAAATAATGTGAATACACAATTTTGTTATTTTTGCATTGTACTTCAATACTTTTGATTGAATGTATTCGTTAAAGGTTAGAGCTCAATAAACCAATGTAAATGACTAAAATGTGCAATGCAACTGCATATAATATCTGTGCTTTAAGATTATTTGCATGATAAAATTAACGAACATACATAAGGAGAGAATGTGGAATTATGTTTAGTATAATATGAGGAGTTTTGTGAGAATTTTAAATCGGTTGACTTGCTGTGGGTAGGTCTGTGGGGAAGGAAAGCGTGCTGGTAGTTATAACCAATACGGCCGCTGGTCTGTTAAGCAAAGAAACTAAGTGCATATTCCTTACAAGTTTAATAGGCATTCCAGTCACGCGTGAATCTCGTTGACTGAGAGTTGCAGTACATAAAAGTTGTGGCCACTGTACAGTTGTTGTATTAGTTGTTGTTGTCTTTTAGACAAAGTACCCTTCGGCCATCGTTATTCATTTGTTACTTTTACAAGGAAAGACTACTTGTAAACAACGTCGACATTTCGTTCCAAGACTTCAACGTTTTTTCCTCCCCCCCCACCTACTCGTCGGTAAGCTTATTCCGACAGTTTGCCTGGTGTCAACTTCAAGTTAAAAATTCAATATTTATTAATAGGAAACTCACACACACACACACACACACACACACACACACACACACACACACACACACACACACACACACACACATATATATATATATATATATATATATATATATATATATATATATATATGATTGTTGAGCGGGATTAAATCCGACGATATGAAATAAAATGGAGGTGGAAGGACCTGGATACTCAATGTTTCGCCCGATTTATGCGGCTTCTTCAAGAGGGATGGTCAATGACTGGATACTCAACGTTTCGCCCGATTTATGCGGCTTCTTCAAGAGGGATGGTCAATGACCATCCCTCTTGAAATAGCTTGCATAAATCGGGCGAAACGTTGAGTATCCAGGTCCTTCCACCTCCATTTTATTTCATATATATATAAATATGCATATATATATATATATATATATATATATGCATATTTTTTTCTTTTGTCCACCATTAACAAACATCATTGCTACTAAATCGTAAAGAGCCACTATGATAGGAGACAGGTTTATATGTGTTCAACATAAATTCGGAGCTCGGAATTAATATATTTTTTCATGCCGAATCACATCCTCGGAAACCAGACTGAGATTATGGTGCATTTACACAGAATGCTGAGAAATGTTTTATTATTCTGGTATATTAGTAATTATTGCGCTTGTACAAGTTAATTAAAGCACAGGCAGTGAGCAATATAAAATGGTTAGGTAAAACAGCAATGTCGCGATGCATTCCGACAAAGAGTAATACTATTCGTTTTGCGCAAGTCAAGATTAAGAAAAAATTCAATTCACACAGGAAATGTACTTTATAGTAATATACGATGCTTGTACGTGTCAGGAATGTTGTAGCTCGATAAAAGCATACCGATTTTTTAGCGACAGACTTAAGCAAATCTTCAATGTATTTAATAACATCGTATTAACGAAGAATGTGTATTTCTAAATATTAGACTGTGATATTGACTGGTAAGTCTATGAAGATCATCATCGTATGAAGATTCTTTCTGGCCGAGGTTATTATCTAGAAAGACAACGGGGTTTATCAGAAGTTGCTTACATGCTAAGTCAATGTGGTTTTTGTTGAAGGAACATGATTCAAACAGTCGACAATTAGGTCGATAATCCGCGAAGTTGACTTCTAGTCGACCATAATCTTGCACACGTTATGGTTATCCGTATACATATATAGAGAGAAAGCGAGAGAGGAAGAGATAGATAGAAAGATAGATAGATAGATAGATAGATAGGCAGGCAGACAGATGGACATATAGATAGGAAGGTGATATGATAAAAATATATTGTGTTGGGTGAATCTATTGGATCTGCCATCATTTTTGCTGAAGTATTGTTTTTATTGTTGTAATTTTCTATTTTTTTGTTTTTAAAAAGTAGATATGGAAATGGTGTTTGCAATGAGAACAAACTATTTAATTCTCAGAACACGTCTACAAGCAGTAAATTCCAAAACAGTAAAACTAGCGTTGCATGTTAAAGAATATTTAGTGTATGCATGTTAAAATATTTAGACTTCTTCCACGCGTGATACTCTTAATCGAAGGTTTGTGTATTTAAAAGAAGATACGGTTGAGCAGTTTTAATTTTCACAGAATAGTTTCAGAAACGTATTCTGTTTGTGTTATTCATAAGTTTGACTTTAATTGCCTTGGTGTTTTTTAGGTATTGTTAAACTGTGGAAATGTTAATAAGAAGAAGGCCATATAAACTTGCAAATAATTTTACAAAGATAATTGTGAAATTTTTCTCTAGTAATGCTATGCTCTCTCGCATGCATTTAAGCTGGGTTTTAAAAAATTATGTGTGTAGATTTCTACTTGTACTCTGTCACCTCAGCAAAATTCGACTATTGATTGAAAGGTGATAATTATAAGATTTATTGATATGTATTAGAAAATAGTTGAAAGCTAGAATATCTAAAATGGTTTGCAATATATATATATATATATATATATATATATATTTGTATATTGGAACAAGTAGTTGATAAAACATGTTAAAACCACTTTGAAAGAGAGTTGTAAGCATAGTTAATTTTACAAAGGAAGGGCACAATAAGTGGATAGCCCTTAATCCGCGGAGTTTCGAACAAATACTTTCCTTCTCCTCAGAGAGTAGGATTTAGCAAAATACGAGATCGGATTTTGCCTGCAAAAGTATTTAATAAAACTACAAGTAAGTCATATAGGTTACATTGTAATAAATCGTGAAGCGGAGGGAATATAGTGAAGAAAAATATGATTTCACGTGAATGGATATTCTGATTAAGGGTAAAATATCCAATACCGGTAAAATAAAAAAAAAATAAAAATACAAATAAATTGGTTAAATTTCCATTTCTTCAAGTAAAATCAAAGGGAATCACGTAATTGGGAGATTGTCCAAAGTAATCTAAAATGCAGAAATCCGTGGAATAATTCACAAATTGGCGCAAGGAAAAGGGAATGAGTTCAAATAACATTAATAAAAGGAATATAAGCATGCGTAGAAAAAAGAATTTAAAACGACTGTGAAGGCTGGGCTGATATTGGGAGAATATATATATATATATATATATATATATATATATATATATATATATATATATATATATATATATATATATATATGCGTGTGTGTTGGTGTGTGTGTTTAAAATTTTAGTTAACTTT
>NC_136486.1:55539248-55591748 GCF_053919585.1 Euprymna scolopes | reverse complement strand
TGCTTAAAGAACACCGTTTTTATAAGTGCACATTAGTTAGAGCAGATTTTCAACTTTTATTTTTTGGGGAAAATGTAAAATGTTTTAACAGAGACTATTGAACAAAACATATGGGGGTTACAAATTAAAAAAAAGGGGATCAGCCGTAAGATATGCATTCGATACTAAAGAATCGTCAACTATCATATACAGAAATATATTTGTTTTTACATGTTATATCTGACATGTTATTATTTTCCAATTTTAGTCCTAACAAGGAGTGTGTTTATCTATATATTAATACGATAACGTGTGAGTTGTTTTGTGTGTAACACTTACATATTTTTTTCTTTCGAGTGACATTCGTTTAATTGTTATGACCTTCAAATTCTTGTAATATTAATTTTACTAAGAATCACTAATAAATTCTGGTTTAGGTTTCGATTATAGCTGAAGACACTCAAGTTATATATGTAAACATTTTTCTTTATAAGTTTGGTTTCGGTTTCTATTCAACCTTATGCACTATGAATATATATGTCATATGAATATATATATATATATATATATATATATATTTGCTTTTGACATCACAGACTTATATATATAAGAAACGAAAGTAAAATAACTTTGTAATAATATATAAGACACCTGCTAGAGCTACAGTAACATTCAGAACTCTTCATTTACGCTGAACCTCCACAGAATGCCACCATTAATATATTATATATGAACGAGTCTTCACTGGAATTTTCACAGATCCTACTAGTTTATAAAAATGAATTATAGAATAACTGATATACTAAATATTCCAAACTTTAAAATTCACCCAATTAAATTTCTGAAACGCTGCATTTTACTTTATTGTGTTATAGAATTTAAAAGAATGGAATTCGTCTTTTATCAATAAAAAAAGAAAAAAAATATTTATTCTGTTTGGAAAAAAACAGTTTTAACATAAATTACTGCACACATTTTTACTATTTGTGAGTTCTGCACGTTTGTGCAAAAATATCAGCCAATTGAAAAGTAGAAAATATAACTATTTTTCTCCATCATGGCAGATTTTTCTCATATGAACCATTTGAACAATAAAAGCATAAATGTTTAACAAGTACAGACTTTAGATGTTAATTTTACGGCAATTTCCACATTTTTGAATGTGTATGCAGACTCAATACCTCTTGCTTTCTGTCAATAATTCCTTAGTTCATCATCAGATACTCCTTCAATAAATGCTGGTATGCTGGTTGCGAAACTCCAATTTTGGAAGGTCTATCAAATGTGTTTTATATGAAGCTTCAATATTTATTATCGATTTTTTAAACGCGTGTTCACTAGTTACTCATATCTGAATAATAAACATGAAGAAAAGAATCCATTTATTTAATTGACGGAAACAAATGCACAGTTTTATTTTTCTCACAATGAAATTAAAATACTATTTTATAATGCACTTCTTAATAAATCGATGTATACTGTTTGATCAGTTATGGTTGAATGTTTACTTATCTAATAGCTAATATTTTCTTGACAGTGTCTGCTTTCACTTCCACTTCATCTGATTTTTACATTCAGTAAAAATATTCTTTGGCTAAAGGGCAAATGCATTATATTGATTATTTATATAGCAGTTCATTGCATCTTTTTTATTTGCTGGATCATTTCAAAGGTATATAATTGTTGGTCATCTAATTTATTATCTATTTTCATTTTAAACTAGTTTATAGCATATACCTCTATAATAACTCTAACCAATTTATCCATTTTTCGGTCAGTTCTGAGAATTCACTGTTTCTGATCCATAAACACGCTCATCTGATGACCAAAGTAAGCTATCTTGCTTGATGTAAAAGTCATATCCTCTATACTGAATATTAAGGATCTAATTTCCTCCTTGAAATCCCAACAGCGTACTCTACATGTACTCTGTTTTATCACACATAGGATCACTGTTTTCTATTAGAGTGCAGTAAATAATATCTACAGGACTACTTACTAATAAAACATCAACTTGGGAAAAATTATTGTAATTGTTGCCACAAATTTTTCTTTGTGGACTAGGGGCTGACGTAATGTTTCGTGCAGTTTCATCAATAGATTTCAAGAATACCTTACAAATAAGCTCATTCTGGTGTAGGGGAAAACCAATTGTATGTGTTTCCCCATTTTGTTTATTATCTAAACAATGAACCAGTTCTGATTCACAACCAGAGTTTGTACTCTTTTTCATCTAAACGAACAACGTATCTATAGTGGCTGCTGTTCTAAAACATTGTTAACACCATCCGCTAAAACAGCACCAGTGTCTCACACAATAGATATCAATGTGTGTGTAGGTTACGCTCCCTGTACTTTCGTGAATGGCAATGTGTGAAATACGTTATCCCATCCCTTTTTCCAAATGTCAAATAGTGTTCTTGACCCTTAGCTTTTCTTTGATTTTCGTATCTATTTTCATCGACAATTGTCTTGTAAAATAAATGATCTTAATAACGTTTTCCATCACCATGAATACACACAAGATTTTTATTATTTTTATTATGCTTCGGATTTGGATTATCTTTAGTTCTATCTTTTTTTCTATTATTTAACCAAGAAACTATTCTTAAAATCAACATAGGGTTTCAAAAAATTCCACAGGCTTCAGATCTACTAGTAAAGCTTTTGCAACCCATGTATATAAATTTATGACACATCACTTTTGATTATTTCAATTGCATAGCGAGAAATTTTTATCAAGCTGTAAATACTCTTAGAATCTTCCTCTGGCTCAAAATCGTCAGTTTAATTGATAATTTCTGATTAAGGAAAAATGATATTTTCGTCCTGAGATCTTGAAGTAATAGGGGATGAAACATCTTGATTTCCTCCTCACACAATTACGTATTTAAATTTTGCTACGGTATATTTTTCGATAGGTCTAAGTTGAAAATTGCCTTTGGGTCCTACTTTTTATTTTGGTCCTTCAAATTCCTTCGCTCTTTCAGAGTAACGATGAGTGTACAATTTGACAAATGTAGATACTAATCAGCTCCCTTCTTATTTCAAATAAAAATAAAACTTGCAAGACTCTTCTCGAATTGGTTTACATGAAATAAAAATACAGAACTTTATTAAATTTAAGATGTGTATATTAGTGCCATTAAAAATAAATATAAAAATAAACGTATCTTCTGTTTAATAAGGCAGATGCAGGCGATTTACTTTTCTACATTTAGATTTTTTCTCGCTATAACTTGTCACTGGTAATTCACGCAAACAGGATTAAATATCGAACAATTTACAAGCTTTTATTAGCAAAACCCTTGCTAATAGATAATGATTGTTTGAATTTGTATTCTTAATATTTTTAAAGAATGTGTTCTGCTGTTTATGCACAATAAATGATTCAGTTTCAGAGGCAAACCTGGATTAACTGTCTTCCAAATTTTATAATATCATTTGCTATTAACTGAGAAAGAAAAAATGTATTTAAAGTTGGGTGTGAAATCTGAACATATTAGCAATATATGATATCTTGGGGAAATGTAGCGGGTTCTGTTTTATTTCATGGAGAATGTGAAATCAAATGTTGCTGCATCATAACTGCGTGTAGTACCAGTTCGATTCTGACTCATTTTTCGATAAATATCTACAAAACATGTATATTAAATTCTTTTAAACTAAGGAGATTACGAATTTAGAATGGTATTTGGAAAATTGATCAATATAAAAATGAACTTAGACACTTGCTGTATATGTGAAAATAATGTGATTATTCTGAAGCCAACTTTAACATGTGGAGGGTAGGTGTTTCATAATTATTCTGTACTTTCACATAACGATTTAATAAAAAGAAATATATAATACACTTGAATTCGATTTTTAAAATATTATTTTTAAAATATCCTGCATAATATAGATGCATAAGAAGTAAGAAAAAATGTTGCTCATGCTCTTGTGCGTCCGTGTTTTTTTTTTTAAGGTGTTTTCAAATTTTCCGATATTTATTTATAAAATTGTTACACTCAACCTCCCATCAGAAGGTGTTTTTAATAATGACGTTACTAATTAAGCACGATATAATCAGTGGATAAACACGGAAAAAATCTGGTTTTACTTCCTACCAAGATAAAAAAAAAATCAAAAGCAAAACAATTCGCAGCGAATAGTTTCCGAAAAAAAAATAATGTCTTTAAAAATAAATAATAATTAATTATCACAAATATATAAAGATATTCCTTTTACTCTCTTAATTTAAGTGTACTATGATATAAAATGGAAGAGATTTTATTATTTTTATATTTGTAATTAGCTCCGATTAAAACACGTTCAGAATGTAAATAAACTTGATAAGATGTCGGAGTAAACGAAAAAAAAAATCCGAGTAAAAAGGAGCCCCGATGTAGTAGATGCTCAATTTATTTAATGAAATATTTTGCAGTGTTACCTTTTTGTCGGTTCTCATTTAGTTTTCGAATAAGACATAACAAACAAACGAACAATTTATTGATTTTATTTTCCTCATATTTTTTTACCAAAAAGCGAAGTGAATATGACAGATTATTTTTTTTTAATTTTACACCGGCATAAATTAAGGATGCTACATTAATTCATTTGCTAAAAAAAAACCGATAAAGTTTGATTTAAAAATCAATCATTTTGGGTTAGTATTTTGTTTACAATTTTGACTGCATCCAGTGGTTCTAAACCGGGGTCCATGTGGACCCCGATGGTACATGTAACGTTAATCTCGGTTTAGTCTTCCTTCAAGACAAACTGCTGATATATGGTCTTTTGTTTGCATAACTGAAAAATAAACTGCTGATATATGGTCTTTGAGTTGCATAACTGAAAAATAAAATAAGCTCTAAATGTTCGCCAAAATACATTAAAAAGCAAAGAAAGTCATAATTAAATATCGACCTACTCTCATGCACATTCGTTTTAAGCTTTGCATTTTGTTTCAGTGAGGCTATCGTTGGTTAATTCACACTACCATAAACTATTGCGTCCCATTTCTGTCGAACTTATTTGGATTACATCTCAAAATAATCAAAATAACTATGCAGGAACAAGGAGTTCTGATTATTTTAATCCGGCGCAAATCTTGAAGATACTTCGATTTGTTGAACTAATCCAAGAGGATACGCTTGTAAAGTACGGACTAATTTCTTTCGGACGTCTTTAGTCTGAGAGCGCAATGCGTAGTTGCGTAAAAATAACATTAAAAATAAATTACAACCACCAATTTAGCAACATCTCATTATGAATGTATTTCCAGGTACTGGAGTTTTTTTTGTAATGTGAGGACAAGTTGTTTTGAATAAACATCTACAAGCACATTAATTTCTCATTGCTAAAATGTAAAGAAAAATTAATTGATTGGGGCAAGAAGGAAATAAAAGATGAGTTATGAGAAATTAGATAACAAAGACGATAAAAAGTAAATGGAGGACAAAAAAATTACATTTTCTTCAACATATCCCAGCTTACTATTTTAGACACTCTGTCAGTTCTATTGCCTCTCTTCTTTTCCTCTTGTTTCCCCTTTCTCTATGTTCTAAGTGAACATAGTTGTTATTTGAACCATTATATACTTAGCCTATAAGCAAACAGATGGTCTTCTTAGCAACAAAAAATTACCCTATTGAATAAGTAGTAAAGACGTGCACTATTTACGATGGTGAGTGGTTTTGTATGACACATCAGGTGTGGATTCAATAAACACTTTTTTCCAGATTATTATGGCGTAAAACCTGTAGAGAAAAGTTTAGTTTATGAGTCAATTTTCACCTACAAGTTAACGCCTTTTTCTGAGCCCGGAAAAGAAATGCATTTCACACAGAATGTTCATTACCTGAGCGAGTAAAAATTCTAATACTAATCGCGTCCACGTGCACATGAAATTATTCTCCATTTTACAACCAAATGTCATTTTCTTATGAGTGCAAAATCTACAGAAATATAAAGTGTGTAAAAAAGTGGCACCTATATGTTTATTAAGAAATATAAGCCTTAAAACATTTTAGGCTAGTAATATATAGCACTGGCAATGAACTCAGCATTGCCTGGTATTAAACGCAGATTCTGTTAAAAACATATAAAAATAAACGGAAAGAAACTGAAAATGTGTGAGTATAATCAATCTTCTTAAACAGTTCACTTCTTGCAAGGAAAAAAAATCTGAGAACTAAACTAAACACTATAGACAATGAGTCTATCACGAAAACCATTGTACCAGCAAATGTGTTTTCAAACCTGATTATTCTTAATAAGTTTAGCCGTCATGTTAACGATGTGCGCATGCCCAGTCGTGAAACTGTTGAGAAATAGAAAAAAATCAGTCGCCTCTCATATACCAGCCTTACAATTTTGACCCGTTAGTAGCAAGTTATTCCGTATGAAAACCGATTAAAACAGTTTTTCGAATGATTACATACCCTATATGCTACATTCCAAGTTTGTAAATCAATAATTCCATAATTGTATAAGTTAGGACTTGTAGTAAGACACACCCACATTCTAAATTAATAGACCTACATATTACAGAACTTTCCATTCCCCACGGCTTATATAAATCAAAATGTAGGTATTTAAATTTTATGATTTGAAAAGGTAAGCCTTCAAATATATAATTTTCCATTGCTTGAAAACAAAGATTACAATTTAATAAATCTGTTTCCGTTACCTATGAGTTTTGCTTATTCATCTTCTCATAGGAAAAATATTAGCTATTATTTTTTATTGGTTTACACCTTATTTACCAACATCGATAAACATAGATAAGTAAAATTATTAAAGTTTTTGTTTACATTATACATACATATATATATATATATATATATATATATATATATATATATATATATATATATATATATATATATATATAAACAGAGATGTGTGTGCCACAGACGATTTCTGGTTGGTTATCCAATAATCACATCTCCTAAAAAACTATGGTTCGTAGGCTCTTATCTTTACCATAAAATAGTATGGCTTTATTTATTGTCCATCTTGGAGGGGTTTAATTTTTTCCTAACTTGCGATTTACAAATTACAAAAATACGAAACCAACTTACAATCTAACAATCGAACCTCCGACATCACGCCCGCCATTATAAAACTAAACTAAAAAAAAAAAAAAAAAACGCGCGTCCACTCGTGGTCTTTACATTTCGGGTTTGGGTACTTGTGCAGTTTTCCATTGACATTAAAAAATGGAAATATTTAAAAAATATATATATATTGTACGTACTCGTCATGGGATAAAGTTTTCCTACAGAAAAAATCACGTAATTTCATCAAGTAGTTATTTTTTTATAGCGAAAAAAGAAAAAAAATCAACGCTACAAGCGAAATGAAACAGAAAGTTCAAGTAGGGGGATTTCCCTTTCTTTTTTTTTATAGCGAGGCCAAATTTCGCGATTTTGGCCTTTTTTTAAAGCAGTTTGGCCTTCAAAATTTCTGTTTGGCCATTTTCTTCACCGATGAAATAAAAAAAAGCAAATAAAAACAACGCAATAAAACTTTTAAAAATACGGCACACTTTGGTTGTTCTTGTTTGTTTTTTTTGGTAAATTTCCTTATTTTTTTATTTTTTCAAGATAATACTATTAAATGGACACTATTATGCCAAATTAGCCCCCCCCCCCAAATAAAAATGCACAAAAATTCGAGATTTAAGGTTTTGACGAGATAATTTAGCGAATTGTCCGGACTATTGCGAGAGCACCATCCATTAGTTTTTCCTGAAATTTTGCCACAAATTGTATTTCAATACATAGATGTGCATAGTAACAACATTTTTTGCCGAAAATTCGCGTTGCGTCCCCAGATTTCATGTTTGAAGAGACGATTTTTTTAAGCTGTTGACACACATGTTTTGGAAATCTAGCAAACATTATTTTTCCTGAAATTTTTTAATATTTAAAAATAAATTATGCCGGCTGATACACTTTTAAAACTTTTTTTTAAAGCTCGCAAGATAAAATTTAAAAATACTTATTTCTCTCTCTCTCTCTCTCTCTCTCTCTCTCTCTCTATATATATATATATATATATATATATATATATATATATATATATATATATACGAAACTAAACTACACGAAAACAAAACGCTCCTACAAACTTATTAGTACCACTTGCCAGCACACACGCAGGTTCACTACCGTCACGTTGTTATGGCAACCAAATCCGCTGACGTACATAAACAGTAAAACACACAGTAAATGTGATTTTCCTCATTTTCTCATTTTATTATTTGGTATACTTTCTTTTACTACATTTTATGACAAGACTCCCAAATACTTTTGTGAATTATAGTTTTCGACTGTTATAAAACCTACCGGTATTCCGAAAAATTATTTTTTCTTATGTTTATATATTATTCATCTACCCATTATCGTCTACAAAATTTTTCTTCATTTTCCTTTCTGCCATTTCTATTCATTGTTTTTTGTTCTAATCTACATACAACTTATTTCATTCAATTTAAATCTACAAAAGTATCAATTATTGCCTGCTTTATAAAAATTTATTTTCACCTTTATTTTTACAATATTTCCTTTCTACCAATTTATTTTTACATATCACATACTTACAACGTATTGTCTGCACATTTACTTTATTTTACCATTATCTACACAATATTTTCTTTCCATCAAAAATTTTTTTAACTAGCACTTATTTACATCTTATAGTCTGCCTTTCTATCAAAAAAAATTTAACTATCACTTACTTACATCTTATAGTCTGCACAATTTCTTTTTATTATAACATATTGATAATATTTTTATTTCCGTTAACACTTTCATTCATTATTTCTGTTTAACCTGCGTTTAATCAAACACTTTACAATTACCGTTTAGTCAATAACGACCTATTTTATTTTTCTTATCTTACACCTGATTACATCCATCATTCCCCTCCCCTCTACTTTTTTTCACGGTTTCTTATTTCTATTAATTCCCTGGATAACCACTGATTGGGTAATAATTAACTATTTCATGTAGAATGCGCCCTGCAAATTTTGGCTACAACTGGTGTTCTTTTTTTATGTTTTTTTTTTGCGTTGTTCTGTTTGGTTGGCTGCTTTCGTTGTTATATATATATATATATATATATATATATATATATATATATATATATATATATATATATATATATATATATATATATATATATATATATATTTCTTTTCTGGATCACCAATATGACAACACCAAATGCAAGTGCTTTTTTGTGTTTGTTTGTTTTTTTTGCGTTGTCTGCTCGGTTGACTACTTTAGATGTTATTATATATATATATATTTTTGCTTTGGATAAATAACATAACAACAAAAACAAATAACATTTACAAATAGTGATTTCTTCATATCATGAATACAATTTCTTAGCGACGGAAACTGTAAATCTACCACCAACAATATATATATATATTTCTATACGTTTCTATACGGGCGTTACAGTAAACTAATACCGAAATTTCAGCGGCTGCGGCGGGGGGGGGGTTATTACCCACAAGTTCCAAACATTTAAAAACAATTCGAAATTTAATTTGGTTTTGTTGTCATATTATTTATCCACAAAAAAAAAACACAAAAAAAATCAGTTCTAGCCAACATGTGGCCCTATAAGCAGGGCGCATTCTACATGATAGCCGGCAGTTGGCATGCAGGGGCCTCTTTTGTATATGTTCGCCCAAAAAAGTTATGTCTAATAAGTAACAAAAAAAACTCACCTTTTAGAAAAACAACATTGTATAAAAACCACAATATGTTTATTGGTTACAAAACGGGGGATCGATTTGGTATGACGTTGTAACTAAAAATTTATCAACCCTTAACAATTGTCGCAATAATAAAACAGACAAATCTTATTTTAGAGTTCACATGAATTGTACCTAAACCCCCGAAATAAAATTAATTTTCCCTTTCTTTCTTTCATTTTACAGACTCAACACAATCTTGCAAATTAAGCAAGGTATTACCAGTTTTTAAAAAAAATTACTGACCATACTTTTGTTAATTTTTATGTTAAAATATTTTCTACTTACAACTTTCTATTACTGACTGCTTGCTTACATTATTTACCGATTTTAAAAAATATTAATCTTGATTTTGAAATTCTCTTGTATTTAATATTTTTAAACATTTTTGAACGAATTTAACCAAACGATTGATTTGAATACTTTCGTCAGTCAATTTTGCATTACTTTCATTACACTTATATTACTGCTGTTAATTTGGAGAACATTACTATCAATTATGCCAAAAAAGGGAAAGTCATCAATAAGTGCATCGAGGCATCAACTAATGAAAAGACGTCGCATGGCGCAACAATCAACAGTTAATGTGCCCTACGACATTGCCGAACACCCAGGGAATGCTAGGGACGTATTTGTTGAAAATGGTGGTTTGGGTCATTCGGCTGGGGGTGCTCCTTCCTTCTTTGCAGCTTCGACGGCAATTGATGATAATTTAAATTTGCCTGGGCCTTCGACAAGTACTTTCTTAATCGCAACATTAGACGGTTCACTGCACGCCAATCTCCCCATTTACCTAAATGAAAGGAATAACATTCACGTTATTTCTCAAGCTTCAATGGATGAAGACCAAAGAGAAATTTATTTGGACAGAAATTCTTCAAGCTCGGCTGAAGAGCAACAAAAAAATCATCTTAAAAGAAAGGCTGCTGTACGTGCTTCTGAAACCGATGAACAACGAGACAGACGTTTAAGGATAAATGCTTCGGTCTTGTCCACTGCACGCGCTTCAGAAAATGCAGAGCAACGAGACAGACGTACAAAGGGTCATATAGAATATAGAGCCAATTTGGAAGGACATTCAAGAGCAACAAAGTCACGCTGGTCTTTAAAAGCATTCAACTATATTCACTTTTCTAATTATGCTGAACACGCTGACATAAAAATAGGCTCTATGTATAAGAAATGCTCCCATTGTCTCGCGAAAAGATGGCCAAGTGAGCCAGCGGGAATATGCTGTTCAAATGGCAAGGTGAAACTCCCACTTCTTGAAGAACCTCCACAACCGCTACAACGCTTGCTCACAGGTTCAAATCCTGAATCAAGAACCTTCTTGAAAGAAATAAGGCAATACAATTGCGCCTTTCAAATGACGTCTTTCGGATCCAGTTACCAATATGAAGGGGGTTTATGCCAACATTCAAAGTACAGGGTCAGGTGTACCATCTGATTGGATCTCTTCAGCCAACTGAAAATGAGGCACCTCAATTTCTTCAAGTTTACTTCATGTCAGACTATCTGAAACAAGCTCAAAGAAGGAATTCATTTGCATTTGCCTGCAACAATGACACAATCACTTCCAACAATCGACTAAAATTGATTTGGGACCTTCAAAGCATGCTTCATGAATACAACAACTATGTACGGAGCTTCAAATATGCTCTAGAATTAAATCCTGCTGATAATTTTAGCATTGTCATCGATGCAGACAACCGACCATCCACTGAACATGCAGGTCGGTTTAATGCTCCTTCTTTTAATGAAATCGCAATACTTCTTAGTGGTGACCAACCCCATTCTCGAGATATTGTCATCAGACACCGGGATGCTGGTCTCCAGCGCATAAACGAAACTCACAGATCATACGATGCGCTTCAATATCCTTTAATGTTTGTTCGTGGAGAAGATGGTTACCACTTTGGAATTCCTCAATTTGACCCATCTACTTTGGAATATAATTTTTCCAAAACAGTTTCTTGTAAGGATTTCTATGCTTACAGATTTATGATTCGGGACCAAAAGGATAACAGTGACCAGAATAATGATACTGGTGATTATAATACTACTACTAATAATAATGATAATAACAACAATAGAAATATTTATTTCAATCATTTACATCGGTTTCAAGACCTTTACAATAAGTCTCGTACTGACATGTGTGCTAAAATGGAATCAGAACGCCTATGCTACATCAGAAATAATCAGGCAAAATTGCGTTGCGACAGCTACATACATTTGAGGGATGGTCTTAACAGAGATGCAGATCCAAACAATCTAGGCAAGCTTTGTATTCTGCCCTCCACATTTACTGGTTGACCCCGCTATATGCACGAAAGGACTCAGGATGCGATGACAATTGTGAGGCACTACGGTAGGCCTGCTTTGTTTATAACCTTCACATGTAACCCAAATTGGAAGGAAGCCCAGGTTGAACTTTTCAAGGGCCAATCAACAACAAACCGTCATGATATCTTAGCAAGAGTATTTCACTTGAAACTTAAAAAATTGATGGATTTGATAAAACTAGGTGAGATTTTTGGACCTGTCCGAGGAAACATGTATACAACCGAATGGCAGAAAAGAGGTCTTCCTCATGCTCATATTCTAATTTGGCTCGTGGATAATATATGTTCGAATGACATTGATAAAATCATCTCTGCAGAACTACCAGATCCGTCTGTTGACAGGGATTTATATAACATGATAAAGGTGCATATGATTCATGGACCATGCGGCCCTGGTTTTAGAAGAGACTTACCATGTGTTACAGACAACAGGATATGCACAAAAAGGTATCCTCGCCAGTTTATTAGTGAGACACAGACTGATACTGATGTATATCCATTGTACAGACGACGAAGACCCGAAGATGGTGGCTTCACTGCGACCGTAAGAAATTACGAGATCGACAACAGATGGGTCATACCATACTGCCCAATTCTTATCAGCACCTTTGATGCCCACATAAATGTCGAATTTTGTGCTTCTGTTCATTGTATCAAATATGTTTGTAAGTACATCAATAAGGGTTCTGATGCCGCCTCCTTTGGTCTCCATAACGACAATACAAGAGATGAAGTCCTACACTATCAGGTAGGGCGTTACATTAGCAGTAGTGAGGCATTTTAGCGAATATTTGGATTCCCTATCCATGATAGGCATCCACCAATTCAACGTCTGGACATTCACCTTGAAAATGGACAGCGAGTGTACTACACCCCGACAACCGCACAAAATATAGTACAAGCACCTAGACAGACAACTTTGACTGCTTTTTTCAGGCTGTGTGAAAGTGATGACTTCGCCAAAACTTTAATCTATTCTGAAATTCCTTCATACTACACATGGAATAAAAAGCGTTGGATTCGCAGAACTATCGGGAGACGAGTTGAAGGTGCTGAAGGTATTAGATGGAATGATTGCCTTGGACGTGTCTATACTGTACCTCCAAATAAACACGAATGTTTCTATCTGCGAATTCTGCTTCATGAAGTTCAAGGGCCAACAAGCTTTGAAGATCTTCGTAAATTCGGTAACCGAGTTTGGCCTACCTACAGGGAAGCCTGTATGGCTCGAGGTTTACTTGAGGATGACACTCGCTGGGAAGCCACCTTAGCTGAAATTGCTGCCTCATATTCAGCTCGGCGACTTCGAAAAATATTTGTTAAAATATTACATTTCTGCAGTGTTGGAAATGCATTTAACTTGTGGTTGAAATTCAGAAATAGCCTTTCCGAAGATTTTTTGCATCAGGCTCAAGTGCGCCTTCCAGAAATTCAACTTGATTATTGTGATGAGTTTTACAATAGGGCATTAATAGATATAGAGGACAGACTTATTCTTATAGGTGGAAAATATTTGCAATCATATGGTCTGCCACAAACTGAACGTACCAACACTGAGCAAATTCCAACTCTAATACTTCAGGAAACATCCTATGATGTCGATTCTTTTACAAGCTACATCAATGAAATGATGCCTAAGCTACTTCCTGAGCAGCTGTTCGCTTTCAACACAGTTACCACCACCGTTTTCAGACGTGCTGGTGGAATTTTCTTCCTTGATGCACCTGGAGGCACCGGAAAAACATTTGTTACCAAATTAATCTTGGCCAAAGTTAGGCAAACTAATACTATTGCCATTGCCGTCGCGTCTTCTGGCATCGCTGCTACTCTTCTTCCTGGTGGCAGAACAGCACACTCTATGCTTAAAATACCACTTGACGTAATTTCAGCTCAAACGGCAGTTTGCGATATCACCAAAGATAGTCCCAGACCACAGCTACTTCGACAAACAGAAATTATTGTGTGGGATGAGTGCACCATGGCTCATAAAGGGGCTTTTGAGGCTTTAGATAGAACTCCTCGGGATATAAGAGATGACCAACGATCCATGGGTGGTGTTACCCTTCTACTTTCAGGTGACTTTCGCCAAACACTACCTGTGGTCCCAAAGGGAACCAGAGCTGATCAGGTACGTGCCTGCCTAAAATCATCCTATTTATGGAGACAAGTAAAAACACTTCCGTTAACAACTAACATGCGTGTTAAACTTAATGGAGATGGAGCAATGGAAAAGTTTTCCCACGACCTTCTGAAAATTGGCCACGGAAAAGTTCCAGTAGATTCCACTGGCCACATCAAAATTAACAATATATGTAGCCATGTCAATACTCTCGACGATCTTATAACATCAGTTTTCCCAAATCTGATTGACAATTTTCGCAATCGCGATTGGCTCTGTGAAAGAGCTATATTGGCACCCACAAATTCAGTTGTAAGAGAAATTAATCGACGTATGCTAGACAGTCTTCCTGGTACGATTAAAATGTTTAAATCAATCAATGCAAATATGGATCCACTTGACAATGTTAAATTCCCCATTGAATTTCTTAATAGTCTTGATATTTCCGGTCTTCCCGATCCTGTTTTGCTCCTCAAGGTGGGATGTCCCATAATTCTCCTAAGAAATATAACACCACCGAAATTGTGCAATGGTACTAGACTTGTTATCAATAGAATGTCCGAAAACGTCATTGATGCTACAATAATTACTGGATGTGGAAAAGGAGAGGATGTCTTGATACCTAAGGTGACATTGACTACATCAGGAAGAGAAGCGCCCTACGTTTTCAGAAGAATACAGTTTCCTCTTTGGGTTGCATTTGCTATGTCAATAAATAAATCCCAAGGTCAGACATTGTCCGTGGCTGGAATGCACTTGAAAGAATCTTGCTTCTCTCATGGACAACTTTATGTTGGATGTTCTCGAGTGGGTAGCAAAAATAGTCTGTATGGATTCATGCCGAACAACAAAACAAAGAACGTTGTATACACTCAAGTTCTATAAATCCTCTACACCAGGACCGTCTATGACTATATTTTTTTAAATTTGTGATTTTTCAATACATAACTGGAATATTAGTTGTTGCTGTAAATTAAAATTTAGCAAGTTATATAATTTCCTCATCAAATTAATAATGAGAAAAAATTCATATACTTTTTTTTCATTATTAATTTTGTTTTTTTATTACACATTTTTCAAGAAATAACAACTTAAAAAAATTATTTTTTTCCTTAAACCAAAATAAACATTAAAATAAAAGATGCTGATAAAAATCGAACAGAAATAAAAAAAGAAAATTGATCAGCTTAAATTATAACATTAACATTGCAAAATATACCAAACTATATTCAGACATTGGGCTACATATCTACATTTTATGCGGAAATTTTGCACCCAAGGGCTCAAAGTTTAACGATTTTACCTTTTTAGAACTCTGCCACACTCCTCCACCAATTTTGACTCGAATAACTTGACATTTTATGTGTAGGTAACTTGGACCTGAATCGAACTTTTTAATTTTCGTTGAGCCCGACAAAAAACAATCCTAAGGTGTCAAATCTATGATCAAAGTTTAACATATTTGACCTTTGCTATCTTTACCAAACTACAGGGTCTAATCACTTGAAATTTGACAATTTTAGGTCTAAATACTTAAAGATTTATATATAAATTACTTGGATCGGGGTCACACTTTTTCATTTGTTTTGACCCCAAAAAGATAACAGCTAAAGGGTCAAAATTGCGGTCACATTTCAAAAGAATTGATACCTTTGCTATCTCTACTCTACTTCTCTGCGAATATTGTGTCCAAACACTTGAAATCTTAAATGAAGATTACTTGAACCTGGATGCAACTTTATATTTTAGTCTGTGCTCGAAAAATATATATTTTAAGGGGTCAACATTAGAGTCAAAGTTCAAAAATATTTTACCTTTATGGTCTCTACCAAACTACTTGGTGTAAACACTTGAACTTTGAGATAAAGCATAGTCATAATGAGTTTAATCTTTTTTATTCGTTCTGGACCGAAAATTTCGCTGCCATGGAGTCAAAGTTAACATATTTGACCTTTATGGTCTCTACTAAACTACTCTGCTAATGTTGGGCCTAAAATATTGAAATCTAACTTGCAGTGTATTCAGACATTCGTCTCGCAATCTAAATAGATTTTGGGTGGAAATTTCGCAGCCGAGCGGTCCAAGTTCAAATATTTGACCTTTTTGAATTATACCACACTCCTTTACCAATTTTGGGTCTAAACACTTGAGATTTTACATGTAGGTTACTTGGACCTGGGTACAAAATTTTTCATTTGCTTCGAGCGCAAAAACATAACTGCTAAGAGACAACAATTGCGGTCAAATTGATACATATTACATTTATACGTTTTCTACCAAATTACAATTCAATGTCAATTTGGAGTCTAAACACTCAAAATTTGAGATACAGATTTTTAAGAAAGAGAGAGATAGCGAGATATATATAGAGAGTAAGTAGAGAGATTGACTGTTCGCTTTGCTCTGACGTCACAATAAAAATACGAAAAATATATCCAGTTTGGTAGAAAAGTAACTTATCTTGCCTTTTATAACATTTATTTGTTATATATTTGTTTTTTGACAACTTTTTCGAATATATGTGTACAGTAATACAAACCCACATTCATTTTGATTTTAAAAAAATTCATTTTGATTGAAAAAAACTAGTTTAATTTTAATATTTGCTTATTGTCTTAACTCATATCAAATGTTTTGCTTGTGTTCTGCTTCAAATATTCATAATCTTACATGCATAATTTTCATTTAATTATATTAAATAAACTTCAAGTTTACAACAAATCAAATCGTGTTACTTCACTTTTTTAAAATGTAATTTAAAAGTAATTAAAGAACGCATTCTAATCTTTAAAATCTATAATACAACGAAATATTTAATTGCTTATAATACTTAAACAAACAACTTGTGTTTTTTTTAATTATCTTTTTATTATTAATATTAGATGAGTTTCAGTATAAATCATGGTGTTTTTATTTCAATCCAATTTTGAAGTTTTGTAACGCTGTCTGTAAAAATTACTGTTGATTATTGACAGTCTAAGAGTTCCACATATCTTGCTTGTTGGGACTTCGGCGATGGCGTCATTTTTTCAGCTGGCCGGCCATCTTTTTTTTTTTTTTTTTTCTTTTTACACAGAGATCACCACTTATCAAGGCCCGGAAGCCACTCAGGGATAAGGGTTATTGCAAGTACATTATGTTAGTGAGGAGATTTGATGAAGTGTTTACTTAAGGGGGCGGTTCATTAGGAATTTGTTAACATTAGACTTGAAGACATCCAAGTTGTAGTCCGGAGGGAAGCAGGCAGACGGAACAGAGTTCCACAGGCGTGCAGTTCTAAGAAAGAAGCTTTGTTCATGAAATCCGCGTTTTGATTTAGGCACAGATATAGAGTTTATATTTATAACGATGCCACGCCACCATCCCCCCACCAAAAGGGGAAGCCTGGCCTTTTCTCACCCGAAAGGGGGGAGCTTGGCAGTTTCTCCCACCAAAGGAGGGAGCCGGTGTCCCCCCAAGGGTGGGGGGCGAAGAGGCCAGGATGAGGTGACTTTTTTCTTTGGGGGGGGGAAGCCTCCAGGCACCCTCCTCCTTGAAGGTGGGGTTGGGGATTATCTCTCCCTGAAGGGGGGAGGCCGACACCAAACATGTAAATCCAGAGGGGTGACTTTTTTTGTTACCACTCGGAGTGGGAAGGGGGCCGATCACCCAGGCAACGCCGGGTAACCCCTGCTAGTATATATATATATATATATATATATATATATATATATATATATATATATATATATATATATATATATATATATAGAATAAGGGAAATAGATATTGATGCGAAAAAGGGATATTGCACTTTAAATCTTAAATATATGCTAATCTTAAATCGAAAATCCTCGTCGAAAGGAGACAATTTGCTCTATCATGTATATTGAGAAATTTTATTTGGCTAGTATTGTCTTATAAAAATATTGCATCCTATATATTTGTTGAGACCGAAAATCACTAGATTTGCTTACCAGTATATATGAAGTACATAGAGAACGTGGGAGCCATAATAAAAAAAAATATTGACAATAAAATATTCAAATATAAAGCCGATCCGAAATCAACCATAAATAAATAATTTTCTACTCGAAGCAAGGATTTTTTGTTTTACAAAAATAATTACCTAATTGCTTAAAGACTTCTTTGCTTATCTAAAGTACTGCTGATTCTATATTTGTCTTTATTACTTATAATTTATGGAACGGTAGAGTATGCACATTCTCGAAACCATAGATTACTTTGTAGTGATTTTCGACCTTTTTCTCATATAATTTCACTTTAAACTTGATCGGAATGATACCTTTCCATGGCATATAGTAAAGTAATCTAAAATGTTTATTTATTGGATCATGGATAAAAAAAATTAAATTGCCCATTTTTTTATTGGTAAATATTATTTTTTAAATATTATTTTACGATGGTTTATCAAAACAAATATTAATTACACGTAAGAAATAGAAGTTTCCCAAATAGTTTCAAGTTTTTACATTCAATCAGTTTTAAAAACTTGCTAGTTTTGTTAAAAAATGCATAAATCTATATTTATTAATAAAATGTGTTACAGCATTTTTGGACACACTGTGCATTCTTCTTTTGAATATTTGACTTGATTGATTTCGATTGTATGTTGTTTATTTTTTCATATTTATTTCAAGGTTGTCTGAAATTTTTGGTTTAACAAAAAGTTAAGTTTGGGAACCTCATGTTTGACTTACTGAAGAATAAAATATTTTTCACAAGAATACTACACTATACATTCCCTATTATCTCATATACGTCCTCTTTCCCCTCCTATATATCTTACTACCTCTTACCATCTATTTCTGTTGTTGCATGCATATATTATTTCTCAATCTTAAGGTAATATCCTTTAGCTTGTTAGTTTGTAAGCATTGTACATATTGTTTTGTTTCACGTCTTCTGAAGCAAACATTTGGCTCTAAAATTCCATGTCCTAAAGAGATTCTTTATTTATTGTTTTTTTATTGATCAGATGAAGACAAATTTCTTAGTTAATGTCGAGTTTTCAATTTTTATTCTTATATTAAATAGTACAATTGTCGGCAACCTACGGTCCACGAGCCCAATTTTACCCGAGAAGTAATTTTAACTATTAATTATTCTATTCTGAGCATGAAACGTGGCTTTCGAAATCAGCCAACAGCCTGCCGTTATCTTTTATTGAATTACCTTTTCGAGTTCAAACACGATGAGCACAGAATACAAAACCATGACCCAATAGCCTCCATCGTTAAGAAATAGTCGAGAAAAAAATTAACATAAAACTTAGAACAATTTTAACCGGCAAAAGAAATCAGTTGCTGACAATATTCCTCTTTCAACTACACACTATTTTAAATGAATAACCCACGCAAAACGATATCAGTATTGCATCGAATTGCGAATCAATGGGAATATGTTTTTTTTCAAAATTTAAGCAAACGAGGACAGGATTCACTGTAAAATGTCTTGATACTATCTTACATCTAGCCTCAAGAGGAGTGTCCGGAATAAATCAGGGAAAATGCTGCCAAGAAACGTGCACATTCATGGAAATAATGGAGTATGAAGTGTAAGGATTACTTTTTTGTGAACTGTTTTTTTTTTTTTTCAATATTTAAATTAGTTGGTGATGATTGTATTTTTTTCTAAAATGTTACAAAATCCGTGTGTTGGAAATTTCCTTATTTTACAGTTGTTATTACATTTAGAATCGCTTTCTGGCATTTTTTTTTAAACTAGACTTGAAAGAGCTCTTTATTGAGATTTAAATTTTAGAAAACATTTTTATTTCCAAAGTCCCTATCTCTCACTTGTATATATATATATATATATATATATATATATATATATATATATATATATATATATATATATATATATACATGTATATATATCTATATATATATATATATATATATATATATATATATATATATATACAGCTTAATGCGAAAGACGAAGAGGCAGCGTTCAATTCCACAAGAGGAGATTTATCTGGATGATACCACGCACAACAGTTATTATTGAAGCTTATACAATAAGATAAAAAAGATTAAGATGAAGTATATAATGTTGGGGGAAGCTTTATTGAATGCTAAATAAATAAAGGCGATGTTTGTGATATATATTATGATATTCTGATGAAAAACATTACGCTTCGGAATTCCCTGGCATACGGATTCTCTTCTATCCCCCAAATTTTACTTGTATTCCATTATTCAACAAATGATCCATTCTATACCTTCCAATATATAGTTTTGTGACTTTATTTCATACTCTTGTTATTTTATTATATATATATATATATATATATATATATATATATATATATATATATATACATATATATATATATATATATATATATATATATATATATATATGGGTGTCTGTGTGTAGAGAACATTGTGTATTTAGATATAATCTACTTGTCTATGTGCTGAACGTGTCTTCCAAACTGATTTTTTCATTTGTTAATCTACAGACTTAAAATATATACAAAAGCAATTCAGACACGTGATCACATTCGATAGCAGCAAATTGTAAGGACTGACAAATTTACACTCGGCAGAGATAAACCTTTCATATTATTATCCTCCTCGCATCTGCAGATGTACAGTTTTACGTTTACTTACCTTAAACTTTATTGTTTTGATATTTAGCGCCAGTTAGCGTTTATACTAGCGAATAAAGTTTTTATTCGATTAAACCTAAAGGTGTCAATGTTCTATTTTTTCAACGTTTGAAATGACTACATATATTGGGTATTATAAGATCACCAATAGAAAATTAGGTATCTAAAAAATAATCACGAAAAATGAATGGATCAAAATACAATATTTAGAAAATTTTACAATCGTAAAACGTCCGGTCTCGTTTTAATACAGACGTATTCATATATTGATCTAAGTATGTCGTTAAGTATGTTATCCGAAAATAGCTATATATAAATAAGAGAACGGGTGTGCTATTATTTAGTTTGTGGGCCATGCTTACAACCAAGTGACTTTCATGTTATTGTTATGCACATCAATTCTTGTAATACATACATTTACCAAGAATTCTTCATACGTTTTACTTCCGGTTTCGATTATATCTGACAGAAAACATTATTCTCTGTTATTTTAATTTTACAAAAAAACCCTTCATTAGGTCTTGTTTCGGTTTCGATTAGAGATGATGGCACTCCAGTAATCTAATTTAAAAAAAAAAAAACTTTCATCAAAAACACCTCAGAAGTTTTTTTCTAGGTTTCAATAATAGATGAAGAAACTCAAATAATAATAATGATAATAATAATAATAATAATAATAATAATAATAATAATAATAATAATAATAATAATAATAATAATAATATATATATATATATATTTGTTTTCATGACTTTTGGTTTCAGTTCCGATTGAAGATGATATACATTTAAAAAACAAGACGCATATACTTCTTAGTTAAAAAACTACTTTCACTCCACACAGCTCACTTAGGTAAAGAAGACACTGATATGTTCGCAATTAATCTCATTGTCTGCCTCAGAAAATCATTCATAAAATTCTAATGAAAAATTTTAGGATCTTTAAAAATAGAATGCTCTAAAAGACTCTTAATGTGCACTTAAAGATTAGTCTTGAATTTCGTGATAATTTTTTCAGTCAATAAAAATTAAGATTTTATATCAATCTTGTAATAGTTTTTATAGTAAAAATGTAGAGTATAGCAAAAAATATCCTCATAGATATCGAGGTAAATAGATAAATAGAGTACGTCTATATATATATATATACACATATATATATATTTATATATATATTTATATATATACATATTTATATATATTTATATATATATATATTTATATATATTTATATATATATATTTATATATATTTATATATATATATTTATATATATATTTATATATATATATTTATATATATTTATATATATATTTATATATATATATTTATATATATATATTTATATATATATATTATATATATATTTATATATATATATATTTATATATATATTTATATATATATATATTTATATATATATTTATATATATATATTTAAATATATTTATATATATATATTTATATATATATTAATATATATACATTTATATATTTATATATATTTTTATGTGTATATAAATATTTATATATATTCATCTATATATATATATGTATGTATACATGTATATATATATATATATATATATATATATTGACAGCAATTGCAAGATAGTTAACTTTCTAGATGTTATCCTCAACTTAAATGATAACACATATGAACCGATTCACAAACCCAACCACAAAATATTCTACACAGATTACCAATCGAATCATCCGAAGTGTATGAAGAAGGCGTTGATTTCCAACGTTTCCAAAAAGTTTCAGAGCTTTCTTAGAATTTGAGTCTTTTTGATAAAAACAAGGATTTTAACAATGATGTCCTGATGAGATCATGATACAATGGAAAAATTGAGTATAATAGGACCAATAATAGTAAGAACAATATACCTAACTGCACTGTCTCGTACAACATGGCGATGAGAGCTAGAAAGAAAAAAAAGATCAATAAGGGGCACGTTGATAATTGCAAAAAAAGGGAACGGAGGGAGTAATAATAACGGAAGAACAGGTAATGACGAGGGGGTAGCATTAATAAGAGAAATAGACGCAAGAGACAGGCTTGGTTCAATCCACAGTTCAGCGAGCAAATCCAAAATAATATACCTAGGGACTTCTACGGAATAATTGATAAAAACTTCACCTCAGAGAATAGATTAAGGAGAATAATAAATAGAAACTAAAATTATCCAAAATAAAGAATAATAACGAGTTAGCATCGAATGAAAGTGTCTTATACAGAAAATGTAATTGCAGAATACCTGTGAATTGTCCGTTGGATGGGGTATCCCTAACCTCAGATATAGTGTATAAATGCAAGATAAAAAAAAAAAAACAAAATTACAAGAAAGGTATATCTTGGGGTCACGAAATGCGTGTCTAAGGAAAGATATAGAAACCATGTAGTATCCTTTAAAAAGGAACCAGAGAGGAAACTAATAGAGAAGGTGTTACCGATTGCAGTGGGGAGGGTACAAGAATCAGCATTCGGAATAAAAAGAGGAATACAACTGCAAATACAACAAATAAACTTAATAGAAAAAATAAGCATTTTGAATGAAAATGGTCAGCAGTGGAAAGGGGGAGGAAGTACAGCCCTGGGAAATCCAAAAGATGCAATCTATGTTTATTGGAAGCTTTATACATAGTGAATTCTAATGAAAAAATGTTGAATAAAGGGTAGATGCCATACAGGGATGTCTTCACAGTAATAGCTTTCTGGTATCACGCCTTAAATGTAAAGGATGTATAACTTTTTATAACGATAAGCATCCTCGGATACAAGGATCAAATTTTAATGCAGAGTTAATTAGCTGGAAAATATGTAGTCTAAACGGAGGATCCAAATATAATAAGCAAATATGGTTTCTATTATTTTAAACTGGATAAGAAATATAGATGAAGTATAAAGATCAAGAAAGACTGGAAACACTGTTCCATAACCTTGAGCATTTTAGTATTTAGTTGTAGCAGTATTGATGGTGAAATAAGTGGCACCCTTTCCAGATCAATAAAACAACTTAACAATAAACGAGCAATTATTATTAAAAAAATTAATTAGCAATTAGTGGATTGAAAATTAATTGATCTGACATCTCATTTTGAAGAATCCCTGCTGGTTTATTTACCCTTATTCTAAATGTTCTTATCCAAAATCCAAAGGTATACACCTTCTCATCAGAGTGAAGCACATTTGTAGCTATTGTGTCGCTTTGTTGTCAGAATAATTATTAGAGGATATATATTATTTTATTTAGGTATCCACGAACACATTACATTAATTGTAGTTTTGGTTTTTGGAGTCACGATTAACCCAAGTAGATTATGGATGGATAGCTAATGTAGGTTAAACCCATGAGTAAATAATCAGTTTTAAGATTAGAAATATACTTTAGATTCTTAATTTGTTTAATAAGCTATCGTAGCCTTTTTCTGTATCTGTTAAATTTAATTAATTAATAAATCATAGGAACTTTCTAGACTAGACCTGAAACATCAAATGGATTTAGCTATCTCCCTTTAACTGTTATGAGCACTAAATACGACCTTTATTTCCACAAAATTCTTTAACTAGTTTTTAACAATGCAATGGATTATCTCCCTTTGTAATGAGTTTTTTTATAACAAAATGGGTCCGTATTTGATTAGAACGATAATGGATTTTAAAATATTAAATCATGAAAAATAGAATTGTACCTTTTACTCGGAATTTTGTATGAGAATTAATAAACATAAGGTATTGTTTTCTTTATTTTCTTATTTAATAAAATATCAACCCTAAACTGGTCTTAAATGAAAGTAATTAGATAATCGATATTTGTACACATTGTTGCCACAAATGAGCAAATACGCAACTAAAATTTACCCGTAACGTAAGTGAAAATATTGTTCTGACCACATTATAAATATAGAAATAAAATTTTAAAAAATATATATTTTTTTAAATTGATTATCTGAAATAAAAAATATAGAAATCTTATTTAGCAAATCAATGAATGATAATTTTTAAATATTTAAATTGGCTACGGGTTTTTGTGGAAACTTCGTATGCCTGTTTTAATATAAGGGTTGGAAAATTAGGTGATATATTAATATTTGAATGGCCTTTTGATGGAGGATTCATCCAGGTTAAGCGTTTTCGCATCCTTCATTTCCGTTAAGTGAATTTTATTTAAACAATGTTCTATTGTCAAGATGTGTTTTATTCAAGAAGTCTGAAGAAATTCTGGTTATGTAAAAATTTTCAAACGCCATAATGCTTGAAATTGTCGGACTGGTATGGAAACATCTGTAACTGAAAATGAAATGCACTTTCTGTTGCTATCAATTCATTTTTTGAAGTCTTTTTTTGTTAATACAGTATATTAATGCTCAATTATGGAATATGATAATTTTGTAGCTTACTTTTTAAGGCATCTCTCTTTGGCTTAAAACTTATTGGTATATGAAATTTTACTTAATTATGCAAACTCAGTGAAGCTCAGTATATTACAATCAAGTCTTTCTCTTTCTCTCTCTCTCTCTCTCTCTATATATATATATATATACATATATATATACATATATATATATATATATATATATATATATAACCTTTTCGCTATTAAATAGACAATCCTAAAAAAGATTAAACCTTATACTCCAGCCCCCATGTCATGTCGCTTTTGCACAACCGAAGCTATAATTATAATACGTCAAAGTAGGAATATAATGAAAGGAAAAATGAACTGATTTCCTTCTGCAAACATAAGTCCAAATTTAAATATGTTGAATTGTAAATTACATAGCTATTAAATTAACCTGTCATATATATATATATATATATATATATATATATATATATATATATATATATATATATATATAATAAAAATTACAATTACATTTACCAAAATTATCCAAGATGGTAAAACTAAAGTATATTGTAAATATTAAATAATTAATATTTATAAATATATCTCAGCCAGATGTAAACGCTCGATAAAACCAAATAGGAGATATAGCTTATAATATGAGCAAACAGATAATAAAACATGTTAAACACTTTGAAAAAAAAACACTTGATAAGTGGATATTCCTTAATCAGCAGAGTTTCGAATAAATACTTTCCTTCTCATCAGAGGGTAGCAAATAGGAAAATCCGGGATCGGATTTTGCATACAAAAGTATTTCATGAAACAACAAGTTAGTCAAAGATATGACTTGATAACAAAAAAAGTGAAGCAGAGGGAATATGGTGAAGAAAAAGGGGATTACACGTGAATGGATAGTCTGGTGAAAGATAAATAATCCAATGACGGTAAACTCCAGAAATATAATTTCAAGAATGTTAATTGAATTTCCATTTGCACAAATAACATCCAAAGAAATTCCGTAATTGGAGTTTGAGAATTACATGGAAAATTTAGTCCAAAAAATTAAATTTTAGAAACAAAAACACCATTATAATCTGGTTACTCAAAAAATAAATAATTTTGCTGAAAAAGTTAAAAATAATAAACATGCATTCGTCGTTGCTGATAAGACCAAAAATTATTATAAACTTGACTATCCTACGTATAAAAACATTTGTATAACTTAATAAATCTAATAAAATAGTTCCTCCTAAGACTTTATATTCCATTAATTCTGAAGCTAAACTTTTACTGACTTCTACGAATATTCATAACTTCACTGAAATAATTCCTCCCGGTACCCATAGATTTACCCTCAAGCTTCATAAACCTAATTTCTATGGCAACCCTTCCATCAGATTTATCTGCCCATGTAACTCTAACGGAGGTGTAAGCAAAAATATCTTAGATAGACTCATCCCTAATATTAAAGAAAAAGTAAGTTTCCCTCTTTGACTGAATTCAGATACTGTAATGAATTGGTTTGTCTCCCTTAGAATTAAACACCTCCTTAACTTCAGAACCTTTGACATCCAAAATTATTATCAATCAATTACTCCGATCCTTTTAAATAAGGCTCTTTTCATTGCTAAAAGAAATTCTTACTAAACTAATTTATAAATTACATTAATTTCCCTAGCAAGAAATTCCCTTATACAATTTAACAATAAGCTTTGAACTAGAAAGGAGACCCCTGATAATATTGGCACGTTGATGGGCCCTTCTGACTCTGCAGAATTTACCGATTTAGTGGGACTATTCTTACTGAAAGAACTTAAATACCACTTTAAACATATCCAAGGAGGCCTTTATAGAGACGATGCCCTTTTTACTACAACGGCCGGCCAAGAGAGTACAGCAGCACAATTAAAAAATTACGTAACTTTTTAATAACTTTGGCCATCAAATAATTATCGAACCACACGAAAACAACTTCGACTTTTCTAGATGTTACACTTTATCTTAACACCGACACTCATATCCCCTATCATAAACTTAATCTGACGCTTTTATACGGGGGTTCCTTGGATTTTACTTGTGCAAATGGAAATTCAATTAACTTTCTTGAAGGTATATTTTACCTTCATGTGATTATTTATCGTTCACCAGACTATCCATTCACGTGTAATCACATTTTTCTTCATACTATTCCCCCTGCTCCACTATTATCTTTGACTTACTTGTTGTTTCATCAAACACTTTTGTATGCAAAATCGATCCCGTATTTTGCTAATTCCTACCCTCTGATGAGAAGGAAAGTATTTGATTGAGATTGTCGGACTAACTTTCTCCTCTTGGTTGTTATCGTCACAACGTTTCGGTCGTTTTGCCCTCCGGCCTTCATCAGGTGTTTTGTATCGAACTGGGGAACCGTTTGTTAGGAGTCTCGAATCCAACCCTTTATTATTATTACGGGGGTACCGTGTTCGGACTCCAGCTAGGCTCTGGGACATAGTTTTTGATTCTGTGTTTGTAATGTTACTTCAAGTGACATATGCCCGAGTGGCTGTTTTGAATGTTACTTCTAGTGGCATATGGCCGAGTGGTCCTAGACGTTGTATCAAAGTTTGCAGTTACCCAAATGTGCGGAGTTCAATCCTGAACGGAGGCAGTAAAATGTAACATTCAAAGCAGAGAATCAGCAACTATGTCCCAGAACCTAGCTGGAGTCCGAACACGGTACCCCCGCAGTAATAAGGGCAAAACGGCTGAAACATTGTGACGATAAAAAACCAAGATTAGGAAGTCAGTCCGACAATCTCAATAAATGAAAACACCTCATCTAAAAAAAAAAAATACAGACAATTTCTAGGAAAGTATTTCGTCGAAACTCCGCGGATTAAGGACTATCCACTTATCACGTGTTTCCTTTTCAGATTAAATATATTTTTAACTATTTTCAAAATGGTTTTAACATGTTTTATTAACGGTTTGCTCGTATATATATATATATATATATATATATATATATATATATATATATATATATATATATAACATTTTCTTTTTTTCTACATATTTCTTAGCATTTTATAACTTTGTTATTTTCATTGTTATTCTTTATTTCTTCTTTGTTTGGCCAGTTTAACATCTGCAATCTCCGTTTGTGTTTAACTATTACTATCAATCAAACATATCAATCCACCTACACATTTATATTCTGCATGTATATATATATATATATATATATATATATATATATATATATATATATATATACTTATATTTTACTATGTGCATTAACTTACAAACTTACTTGACTTATTCCGGAATTTGCAGATACTGACCATCCCCTCCCATACATTTTTAAAACTCTTTATTTATTTACTCATCTGTGTACTTATATATATATATATATATATATATATATATATATATATATATATATATATGCATATGTGGGTGTGTGTTTTACATAAGGGTGACCACTTATCAAGGCCCGGAAACCACTCGGTGGTAAGGGTTATATTTTGTACAATAATCAATCGGATAATATCGTACTAATAGTTGGTATTGTAGATTTGATAAAGTGTCTTACTTAAGGGAGCGATTAAACAGGAATTTGTTTATGTTGGACTTTAAGACATCCAAGTTGTAGGCAGGTTGAAAGCAGGCAAACGGAAGAGAGATCCACAAGCGTGCACTTCTAAGAAGCGTTCTTCATGGAATCTTCGTTTTGATTTAGACACATATAAATTGTGGGTGAAATTACTGACAGTGGTTTTAGCTAGAACGGTGTTTATCATGAAGGATTGGCGAGGAGGTTAGAGATTGGAGCTCGGGCGAACACTTGCCATGAAAATAATGATAACACAAAGGCAGGATCGCAAGTCTCTTATGTGGAAGACAGGTTGCAGGGAAGAGAAGAGGGATTCCCTCACTATGTCACGAAGTCTATTTCATTGGACGTACTGCAATTTATACAGATAAAGAATTGTGTCAGTAGGGAGATATCTTCTGGAGCGGTAGAGGGATCCCACCATTTTCCCAGGGGCCCGGGCAACAGACTTTATATACGTGTTCCATTTCAGATCAGGAGTAAAGGTCAAACCCAGGAGCTTGTCAAAACATGAATCCCCCCCAAGACTTGAGCCATCAATTTCAAGTGATGCTAGATGAGGAACAGAGCGTTGCTAATGTAAAGATAGGAGCCTGGTTGAGGATTCATTAAAAGTACCCAGCCGGCTCTTCCCCCACTGTACCACGTGCTCAAGATCAAAGGAGAAAAATCAAAGAGAACTTTGTCATTTACGGCCTTTGATATGTTGCCATAGATTGGCGTGTCATCAGAATAGATCTCAACGAATGATTTAAGTGTGTGTTTTAGGAGAACATTGATGTAGATCAGGAAGAGAGTTGGACCCAGGATTGCCCCCTGGGGGACTCCAGCATAATAATTATGAACCTCTGATTGATGTTCATCAACCACTTCTCTTATGATCCTATGAGAGACAAATGGTTTAATTATTAAGGATACATTTCCAGTTATACCGTAGATGGAAATATTGTAAAGTAGGCCCTTACGGCATACCTTATCGAAGGCTTTGATATGTCAAGCGCAATTGTCCTAGGACGGAAGCCTTGCTCGAGAGTATAGCTGGTAGCACATCTGGTGTAGATCTAGCAGAACAGAAATCATATTGCATGTCATTAGGCTGTTATTTCTGCTGAGGTGATTGACTACATCTTTATTTAATATGGATTCAAGTAACTTGCTCATGACACACAAGAGCCTTATTGGTCTATACTGTGAGGGAGATTACTTATCACCATAGTTCTTGAAGAAAGGGCATACTGACGAGGTTTTCCAGGGTGTTGGAAATCACTTCTTGAGAAACGCTTAACAGTTTTGTAAGTATGGGGCAAATTCTGGTCGAAGCTTTTTCAACACTCTCATTGAACTGCGGTCTGGGCCAGTTGTTTTACTGGAATCGAGGTTCTTGATTAGTTTGGCGACCTCAGGCACATATATTTGTATGTTCGATAGTATGTTGTCTGTTGTAGGAGGAAATACGGGGAGTTGATTACCTTCGTCACAGAGGGTAAAGTTAGCTCCAAATTTTTTAAAAATAGTTTTACCTTGTCTGATGCTGATGAGATGACCTCAGGTCCATTAATTATGGTTGGGATAGAACGCATGTTTCTGGTAAGGATCCTGTTTTCTATTTGCCAAAACTGTTGGGAACCAAGCCGCTGCTCAGCATCTCTGGATTTGACGGCCTGAACATATAGCTCTCTTGCATTTTTATTACTCTTTTATAATGTTTGCTGGCAGTCCTGAAAGCAGCTTTAGTCTCAGGACATATATTACGTTGGTAGCAATGGAATACGTTATTTCTCTGCGTAATGGCAGCAGCACATTCTGGGGAGAACCATGGCTGGCTGATAGGTTTTTATTGGCATTTTTTGGAAGGTATGAGTCAGTCTATGCCTACAATTAACCATTCGGTCAGGTCTGATATTATAGAGGGCATATCCTTTTTAAACATGGAATGCAGAGGTAGATACGATATGAATGTACGAAAGCTATCCCAGTCAGCCATTGAGTATCGATATACAGTACGGTTGAGGGGTATATCTGAAGACTTATTGTATCTCATTTTATTCTTAACTGATACGATGGAGTGGTCGGAGGATCCCAGGGAAGATAGGACGGAACATGAAGATATCTCAGTGTATATTTGTATTGTATATATATATATATATATATATATATATATATATGTTACCTGTATATATATATGTGTAATTGTATGTATTCATAATATATGTGTGTGTATGTATATGTGTAATTGTATGTATTCATATATATGTATGTATACATATACATGTGTATGTATTTAACTTATCATTCTTCTCAGTTAATTAACCCCTGCTCTTTATTTAATTCTTAAGTAATAAAATTAATATTTCAGTTGACCCTTTTGTTGCGTAAGATTTGGCGCCATTTCAACGTAATCTTGTCTGTATCATTTTGGCATTGGCTTTTCTATTCAAAAATTAACTCAAACACTTTTCATTTTTTTTGTTCTTCTTCACTCATTCTTCTAAAATAAGCCCAGCCTTGATAGTTGTTTTAAATTAGTTTTTCTACGAACCTCTTATCTTTCTTTTTATACTATTATTTGAACTCATTCCTTTTTCCTTGTAGTTATTTGTGAATTATTCCACGGATTTCTATCTTTTGGATTACTTTAGACCATCTTGCAATAACGAGATGCCCTTGGATATTACTGGTAGAAATTGAAATTTAACCAACATTTTTGGATTTGGGATTTTTTGCACTTTTATCATTATTGGATATTTTGTCCTTCACCAGACTATCCATTCACGTGAATCAACTTTTCCTCGCCCTATTCCCTCTGTTTCACTATTAGTTAACAGGTAAGCTCTATGACTTACTTGTAGTTTCATTAAATGCTTTTGCAAGCAAAATCTCAGCCCGCATTTTGCTAAATCTTAACCTCTGATGAGAAGGAAAATATTTCTCCGAAACTCCGAGGATTAAGGACTATCTGCTATTTTGTGATTTCTTTGTCAAATTAAATATGTTTTAACTCTATTTCAAAGTGTTTTAACATGTTTTATAATTATTTGTTCTTATATATATATGTATGTATATATATATATATATATATATATATATATATATATATATATATAAAATTGTTATTCAATGAATTTAAAAAAAACTCTCATCGAAATGAATTTAATATCAAATAATGTGTATTATTATTTATTATTGAAACTAGGAGAAATTTGGAAAAAAAACGAATTATTCCATATTCGTATTTGGCCCATCATTTTATTTTTCATTTTGTTTTATTTTCATTCTTTTTATTCTTACCTCTATACTCTACGTTCCCGCTCAGTCCTTCCCGAACCAAGTCTCTATATATCTAGTACACGACCTGCCCTCAATTAAGCGACCGCTCAAACTTTACGATTCTTTGAATTCTATTTAAAGAGATTACTAGTTATATATATATATATATATATATATATATATATATATGCATGTTTATGTGTGTATTTGCATGTATGCGTGTGTGTATATACATATAGATATATATATATGTGTTTACATATGCGTGTGTATATGTATATATATGCGTGTGGGTATGTGTATGTGTGTATGCATCTATTTATATGTGTATATTGTGTGTATGTGTGAGTTTGTATATGTGTGTTCATGTGTATATAGGGATTAATATGCACATATGTTTCACCCCACTTCCTACCACTCACCACGACCTACTCTCCCTAATATTAACACCTCGCCCCATTAAAAATGTAGAATTCTAATGAAAAGAATTCTACTAGACTCTGAATTAGTATCGCTGGACTCACAAACAAATTGATACACGAACTTGCCCGATTCGAATATACACAGCTATGCGGATTACCCAACATATAACTTGGACCTTATTAACAAGCGGATGTAAATAACGCATAACATGGATTTTACCAAGCAAGCTGGATCTAAAAAAAACTTTCATATCCTTTTTCTGCAAATCCTCCTGCTTCAGGACTTACGATAAATGTATTATTTTGACTTTGTCTTTCCATGTCTCACTGACTTTAGCAAATAGGGTGCATACCTTTATAAATATTTGCTAATATTCTCTCTCCTCTGATGAGATGGTAGACATCGAGCCCCTATAGGTTAAGGAGGTTAATTTTCTAAAGCATTCTTTGTCTTGCTTAGAATAATAAAAAATTCTTTGATATGAAATTCATTTCAATGAGAGTTTTTTTTTTGAAATTCATTGAATTACAATTTAATTAATTTGCTCTATCTTGCATATCGAGCAATTCTTGTTTAGCAGGGATAACTTATAGACTATTAATGCCGGTAATATTTTGTAATCCTTACAATCTCACGTTTCCATAACAACTGATTGTTAAATAAAAACTATTCTGAAGAAATATGTATATATATGAGTATTAATATGTATATATAAGCTTCCTGTTTGCTTGTAACAAACAACCACTTTGAGTACTGTAAAGGCGGCGGTGCGTGTGTCTATTTGAAATATCCATTTAATGAGAAAGTTTGCGCGCAGTAATGCCGGGGGCAAGAGGTAAATCTGCCGACTATAAACTCGGTGGTTGGAGTTCAATATCGAGCTAGGAAAGAGACTGGTTTGCCGCACTGACGAGCTGTGATACAGAAAAAAAGTACTGTCTCTGGAAAATTTTATTTGAAGTGCCCCCAAATATTTCTCACCCGCTTCCCAATAAGCTTTAAAGCTAGGCTCGCTGTTTTCTTGTTTGTAAATAAACAAGCCGCTCGGGCAGTAAAGCTGTTGGCGAGTGTCTATTTGAAATGCACATTTGATGGCATAGTTTGCGGGCACCGATCCCACTAAACGCAGGTTAGAATTTTGACTATCAACTCGATGATTTTTAAGGTAAATCCATAGCTAGAGAGTTATGCTGGTCTACCTGCAAAGAAGAGATGTGATACAGCGAAACTGTTTTGTATGTGTATGTGTGTATGTGTGTATATATATATATATATATATATATATATATATATATATATATAGATTCCTATGAAATTGTTTTTAAGTATTGGTATTTATATTAAAAAAAAACACTTTTTTATTTATTTAAAAGGGAAAGTGAACGATTTAATACACGGGCTGTGGAATTGTATTAACCTGCAAATGATCTAGTTTGTTTGCCTATTTTTATAAACATTCATCTTAATTAATTCCCTATTAGTATGCAGACATTCTAACTGATTTATACTTGCGTAACATTTGTGTAAAAAATGCAGAGTAAACACAAAACTCTTCTATATATAATATATATATATATATATATATATATATATATATATATATATATATATATATATATATATATATATGGTTGTTTTAAAATAGTACCTAAGAATTTCCTCTGTCAGTTATTGATTAATAGACATGAAACTTTCTATACGTTTATTCGGAGCCATGCTAAACTTGATATTTGCGTTTTAACCGGAGAAAACCGGTGCAAAATTGGAGAATCAAAAAATATAATTACATAGCACAAGGCCGAACGACGGCAATACGAATATGCATGCGTAACGTAATAAATATTGGTTCATATTTTTATTATTAGCCTTGCAGCAGTCATGTCTTCATAGCTCAGACATAAACGTCAAAGAAATTGTAATTCGTAAATAAAAAAGTTTCGATTTGGCTTTCTGGGATTGTTGCACGAGTGATTTTGTTCATTTTAAAACCATTACTATATATTGTATCCAATATTATATAATAATATATACGAAATCTGTATTAATCAAAGTATCAGATTTAAAAGTATTTTACGACCAAGAAATTCCGCGCCGCTTGTAAGCATCTTACTCCCTTTCTCTCTCACACACTAACCTCCTCTCTTTCTCTCTCTCCCTCTCTCTCTCGCTCTCTTTCAATCTCTCTATATATGGATATATATATATATATATATATATATATATATATATATATATATATATAATGTGCATATGTTTATTAAGGTGTTTACACTATTACCCTATTCGTAAACATGACCTTGGTTTTGGAGACACTTTGCGGATCTATCAAAAATAATTTGTTTTTTGAAGATTTTAGTATCAAATCGGCCTATAAATCTGGTTGATATTCCCAATAATGAATGTCGTGTACCCCAAATATAATAATACATTCAGGAAAACACAAACTCATATCAGATGCCTGTGCTCCTGCATTTTATTCCGAGGTATTTTTAAGTGCGTTGCCAGTTTTTTTCTGACAATTATACTCCTGCTAAAATAATGGGTTGCCCATCACATCTAAAATATGCGACGGATTAATAAACGCACATATCGTATTCTATTCTTTATCCGTAATGATCATTGTTTGCGTATGTTTGCTAAACAAAATAAGCTGCATTTTTTTTATATCATATTTTCTTATTGCTGAAAACAAAGAATCGAAGCAATAGCAGCGGTTCTAAAACTGTATAATGTGATAAACAAATAATAAAGTTTGGGTAAAATTATATATCACGGATAAATTTGTAAATATCCAGTAATATATATTGCATAGAAAATAATTAAAAGTAATAATTAATATTTCGAATAATTAATATTAATCGTATTAACAGAAATCTTTAATATTTACAATTCTGAAATTTACAAAACTAAAATAAAGAATTGCTTATATCAGTTACATTTTATATATAAAAAACCTATAGTCTCAGCAAACTGTTCTCCTTGACCATTTTCTAGATTTATGTAATTCATACTTATATAAACGTGACACGTAAGTAAAAAGATTTTGTAAAATATATGATTTTTCAATTCAATCCTACTGAAAAGCACCGTTAATGTAAGCTCATATTATTTGAATAAAAAAGGCAGCTTTATTATTATGTATGATTATCAAGCGTCAATATTGTTTCATATTTTATGACAAATTAAGAGTAGTAAACCACAAATATTATACTATACGTAACATATATGTAATATATCATTCTATATTCTATACGTAACGTGTATGTAATATTCTCTCTCCCTCTCTCTCTCTCTCGCTCTCTCTCTCTCTCTCTCTCTCTATATATATATATATATATATATATATATATTCTGGGGAGTTTTAAACCTTTAAAAGTATACAAAAAACAACTATCATTTATTAGAAAACTATTTAGTAAGTTACTTTATCACCTGCAATCGCTGCATCAACTTGCTTTCTCGAATTTACTATAGTACTATTAATAATTTATTTCCTAAGGGAATATATATATTAAACACAATATATATTAAAACTAGGCACCTTCAAAACTGGGGGGGCATGCAAGTACTTTTTGACGGACCGTCTTTTGAAAAACCTACCAAAAACTAGGTAATTATCCAATCAATACGAAATTCTCAGCGATTATTAAGAGCATACTGAAATTTATAACAGTTAACTTATTTTTCGTAAACGATATATATATATATATATATATATATATATATATATATATATATATATATATATATATATATATATATATATAACCTTATTTTCAGGGGGTTCCGAATATGCTTAAAAAAATCATCTAAAATTGAACTAAACATATTGTCTTGTTGTAAGGGACAGGATTATAGATTAAAAAATTGTTTGCATAACTTATTTTAACGTCTAAATATCAGAAATTCGATTGTGTTTAATTATTCCGCTTTTGAGTTTTGAAGTTTGAAATTCAGTGAATATGTTAAGTAAAATAATTAATTTAAGTTAAGCAAAACAATAAAAAATAATATTTATACGAAAAAAGGCATTTTAAAATCTTTGATAAATAAATTAACAATTTTTTTAACGAGCCGAATAATTCATGGCCATTATTAAACAGGGAATGCTTTGAAGAATCGATACAAAACAATCGATAAATATTTTTCCTTTGTCTTAAAAATATGATCATTTTTTCGATCCCGTTGGAAAACGTTTGCCGCCTTTCAATTGCGGTGGACGAAACGCGCTGAAATATTTTTTTTATTCTGATTTAAATTGCCCCCCCATTTTGGTGAGCCGGACCCCCCCACACATACACATTAAAAATCAAACTCATACAAATGGTCACCCATCTGGTACTGGCCAGCCTCAGCCTTAATAATACATTGAAATTTTCGTCACTGAAAAATAAGTTTTTTTTGACTGCTTGGTCTTCCATAGTTTGCTTTTTATCAAGTACAAAGGTAAACATTGTCTCAAATCGACGCGAAGTAAATGGTTGCCTATATGAATAAGTGGAATTATTTGAAATCCAGGTACTTATATTATAATATTTTTGCATATTCTCATACAAAATCACCCTAAATCTTATTTAGACAAGAAATAAACAAATTAATTCTTTCAAAAACATTTTTTAATTATTTATATACGTTTTGTGTGCAAGACAAAAAATGTAAGTTGTTAACTTTTGAGGAAATTTTAACATTTAAAATTTAACTAAACATAGTAGAAAAAGTTTTAAATTATTCTGCTTTCTATGTGAAAAAATTCAGGGTTTTATATTTCTGGAAAAAAAAAGTTACTCAGAAATAATGGATTTTAATAAATGTAATTTCGTTTTAAAACACAACAACACTTGTATTTTTCGGCCATTTTTGACGGTGTCTAATTAATAGAAACCATACTTTTGGGTAATTGTGTCAAGTTAGGTATAATTGCTCCAACTAGCTAAAAATGCTCTTTTGTCAACCACGCAAAATAAAGAGCACTTTTTTTTTTTTGTTTTTTTGGCGCACTTACCCAAACGTACTGTATTTATAATTAGCATGAAATGAAGAATGTTGAATAACTCCGAAGAAAACAGTGACTACAAAAACGTTTCGATCATAATTCCTGGACATTGGACCAAAACGCATCTAACGGAAACAAGAGTAAATCAAACAACTTTTTCTGCACGCAAATGTGTGCTTTCTATATAGCTATTAGCATTCTTAATATACACTTGCAAATCTCGTTTGGCGATCTCCTTTCTATATAGCTATTACCATTCTTAATATACACTTGCAAATCTCGTTTGGCGATCTCCTTTCTATATAGCTATTACCATTCTTAATATACACTTGGTAAATCTCGTTTGGCAATCGGTGTGTTATTCAATCTTTTGGCGCAACTAAGAAACTGAAACTTATGCCCTAATCACTACCTGGGATAAAAGTCAGTAAGTAAGTTTGTGTTTAATGGCACATCCAACCGATAGGTTATTCCATGCCATAAACGAGAAGAGAATATTCTTAATTTGAGACTTTAGTTACTGGTTTGTTCATAGTAAACATTTAGTATTTCCAAGTACTTCATTTACCTACATAAAATTAATATACGAAAGTATAGATTTATGCGTAAACTTTAAGTAATTACTTCAAAATTGCTCAATACGTAGGTAGAGCTAGTTAGTAATTTATAAAATATATATGGCGATTAAGCTACACTGAATATTCTGCGTTTAATCCACTATAGGATTCGTCAGGCTTATGCGCGAATTTTGTGGTTGCTTCTTGTTTTTATACATGTTGAGGATTTCTAGTTAGCCAATCAGCTTTCTAGTATCCACCGCGCCCCCTCCTATCAGCCAATGGGCATGCATTTTATCGAACAAAGGATCTGTTTTAGAACTAGGTTAGTGGTTTAAAGTAGATCTTTTTATTTTTTCAACATCAGCAAAAATGTAGAATATAAGTTCTAATAAAATAAATAACACTAACCAATGGATAAAAACTAAAATTAAAAATTCTTTCGATCTGCAGAGGCATCAGATCTTGTGGGATTATTCATTCTATATACCCTCACAAGCATATTCGATACTACGGATATCGACCTATATAGAGATGACGGACTAGCTATAATAAAAACTCCAACAAAGTCAAGGGAGAAAACTTTAAGAAAATCATGCAAAAAGAAATGAAAAAAGTAGGCCTAAAAGCGGACGTATCAGCTAACATAAAAATAACAAACTTCCTGGACGTCACGTTAAACTTAGATAAAAACACATATGAACCATACTTAAAAGATAACGCTACTCCAATTTACGTAAACCCTAAGTAAATATACGTCCCCATACAATCAATTGTTAAAAACAAAACTTGGCAAGAAATTTCTAGATCTTATTGAAAAACACTTTCCCGCAACCAACCCCTTACACAAAATCTTCAATAAAGATACCTTGAAGTTATCTTACAGTTGTTGCGAAAATTAAGAGATGATAATTAAAGCACATAATAACAAAATACTACATGAAAACAATGAAAAAAAACAACAAAATAAACAATAAAAAGTAGACACCATGACAGAAATAAAACCGACACTAGCAGAAATAATAATAATAAAATTAATAATAATAATAATAATAATAATAATAATAATAATAATAATTATAATTATAATAATAATAATAATAATAATAATGAAAACAATAATAATAATAATAATAATAATAATAACAATAATAATAATAATAACAATAATAATAATAATAATAATAATAATAACAAACCAACCCCGGACAAGAACAACCATACCATAAATAAACATACTAATAACGAACAATATAAATGCAATTGTAGACACCGCACACTTTGCCCAGTCCAAAATAAATGTCTAACAAAAAGTGTAGTCTATCAAGCAACAATATTTGCGAAAGAAAACCCAAATAACAAGAAATATTACATAGGCATGACTTCCTTATTTTCAAAACCCGATACTATGACCACAAAAGTACATTCAAAAATTAAAAAAAACACCGTATAAAAACAACACTAGCGAATAAATACTGGGAACTCAAAGAAAGCGGACATTCGCCGGTAGTCGAATGGAACATAATGAGACAACCTACCACGTGCAGACATTTAGACGACCCATGTAAATTATGCCTCCATGAAAAATTTGCTATCCTGTACTTTAAAGAACCTCAAAATCTATTAAACTGTAGACGAGAAATAGCAAACAACTGTGTTCACAAAATAAAACTCACTCTAGGATAGCGATACAAAATAACTTTAAAACTAACAATAACAATAGAAAACAAACAAATAAATAAATTAAATAAACATGAATATACATAAACGATCACACATATATGTATATATATATATGTATATATATATATGTGCATGTATGTGTGTACACATAGGTATATTTATATATATATATATATATATATATATATATAAAAGATCTACCTTAAACCACTAACCTAGTTCTAAAACAGACCATTTGTTCGATAAAATACATGCCCATTGGCTGATAGGAGGAGGCGCGATGGATACTAGAAAGCTGATTGGCTAACTAGAAATCCTCAACATGTATAAAAACAAGAAGCAACCACATAATTCGCGCATAAGCCTGACGTATCCTATAGAGGATGAAACGCAGAATATTCAGTGTAGCTTAATCACCATATATATTTTATAAATTACTATATATATATATATATATATATATATATATATATATATATATATATATATTTCAAATTGGGTTCCAAAAGTTTATAACGTGAAAGATTTTGCTCCTTGAAATATTTCACACGAATATTTAATCTTTTTTACATTCCATTAATACGTATTTAATGATTAGTTGATGTTGTCAGGTTCTGCTTTTAGAGGGTATTTATGCGTTAGTCTGTTATGATCAATTCGAATTCCAATGAAGATAGTGTTCAATTTTCGTATTGATGTTTTGGTTCTCTCTTGCACAATAATCAGGTGTATTTCTCTAAGAGTGTGTTTTGGTTGTTCGTCCCTTAGTTTTTGCCATTAGGTTATTACGTAGGGTTTTTTTTTCTATCTGTGTATGTGATTTTTATATTGTATTGAGTCTGATTTGTTGCCCCTTTAGCAAGTTTGTCAGCTTCTGGATTGCCTGTCATGCCGATATGAATCAGTGTCAATGCTAATATTATTGTGTTATTATTCTTGTGTGGATAAAAGAACAACACATCATCACACGCGCAGCACGGTCCTTAACAATTCCGTTTATTACACACGACACGATCCTGACCAAATTAATCGATTAAAATCCGAACACCTTCGACAATACTACAAGACACGTAACTAAAGCAACCTTGACAATTATTAACCGGATAACTTTTTTATAGCTTTTGGACGAACTACTTTTCGCCGTAGGAAGGGCCGACTTAGATATGGACGTACAATTCTTAAGCGGTTCCGTGCATGTCCTAACATGTTGATCAGTACATACTTTTCTGAATAGAACGAAATCAGTCTCGCATTTTGTTTTATTAGCGCATTTCTATAAAAGAGATTTCTCTAAATATCTACATTCCCTCTCATCCATTCGGACGTAATAAATATTATATATATATATATATATATATATATATATATATGTATATATATATATATATATATATATATATATATATATATCCCCGAGTAAACCCAACACCCCCCGTCACCAATACAGACCTATCCCCATCCCGATCCTACCCCTTCCGACTACCAGCTAAGCGTTCCATCTAGATGCTAATTTCTACTGATAATATAACTTAGATTTGAACCCAGTAGAACCAGCCCAGCTATGGGTAATTTCCATCACAAGAGTCTCCGTTTTATAAATACAGTTTTTTGCCAACCAAATCAGGGGGGAATTAGAATTCATCAGACCAAAACATCTACGGAAGACCACCTCAACAAAATATTTGGAGAAATATGGAAAATTAAGGAACTGCTATAAACTATACTTCTTGTATCTCTTGGAGATTAGAACTACTACATAAAGTAGTTTTGGCGATTCGATGGGTCTGTACCTCGTGTTCATAAAAAAGAAAATATGTATTCAACTTTCTAGGCCTGGCCTGTCTATATGAACATACATTTGATGGCCTAAATAATCGAACTTTAAGAAATTTAAAGCTTTCAGGTAGACGCTTTAAACTACCGAAGCAATTTAAACCCAAGACCCTTTTGTTCACCGAACTCTTACGCTTTCCCGGCTTATTCTACATCTATTTTTTATAAGATATATGTATGTGTATGCGTATATGTGCGTGTATATATATATATATATATATATATATATATATATTCACTATTTTACTTTATTTTATACGAGTGCACTTACCTTTCATTCCTTAACCACATTTCCTGCAATTCTAACCCCCTCACTTGTCTGTATCCCTTTCTTTTACGCACCCCTAATAATTAGTATTAAAAGTATTTACACTATTATTATTATTGGTAATAGTGGTGGTGATGTTGGAGGTAGTGGTATAAGTATTGCTACTACTGCCTTTATTAGTATCATTATTATTACTGCACTGTTTTAACGTGATTTCTATTATTATTATTATTTTTATTATTTTTATTATTATTGTTGTTGTTGTTGTTGTTTTTATCATGATTATTATTATAATCATCATTATGATTGATATCATTATTATTACTCCCGTCATTGTTACCATAACTGCTACCAGTATCTCCATTTTCATTGTTATTAACAGTAGTTTTGAATTTAATTTAAATTTTATCACAACTATTACTAACATTATAGTTACTGTTTAATTTTAATGTTTATTTTTAATTTTGCCTTTATTTTTATTTTATGTATTTTATTTAATTTTTTTTTTAATATTCAATTTTACATCTAATTTATGTTCAGCTTTTTTATTACTACTATTATTATAATTGCCATGACTATTATCTTTCGTACTATTATAATTAGCCTACTATAATTTGGTATATTTTACCACTCTAAGAAGTAGCTATGGTTTCCTTACTCCCCCACTAGTACATCAATATGTATACATAACCTTTTACATCAAGTTATACGCACTCATAGTCATTGCCACCCTTATCTCTGACCGGCCCCTTATGATCATACTCCCTATATCATAACAGTAGAAACTTATAAATATATTGTCGCATATTACCAGTCAGTTTTACAACCTTGCATCCCCCCAAAAAAAAATCACAATTACCCACTCCATAGAAAAAAGACACCCCACAAACCGTTAAAATAAATTACCACACATCAACAATACACCCCCTATTTAACAATAATACATATCCCCCTTAATCTACATACTATGTTAAAGACCATATATATTCTTATATATCATACTATATATAAGTTTCTCCTTATTTATTTAGAATTTAATAAAGCTACCCACAACATTCTATAATTCCTCTTAATCTTCTCATGCCTACTGCACCTTAGGCTACACTTCGCATCTCCCCCATGCTACCTTACACCTTCTCTACTCGCCTGATTAGAAGAAATATGCTTCGAAATGCCCTGGCATAAATAGTCCCTTATATTCCACAAATTTTGCCTGTACTCATTATTTAATAAATTAGCAATTCTATATCTATCAATACATAGTTTTGTGTCTTCATTCTATACTCTTGTTGTCCTATTGTATAAGCTCCAATAATTATTGCTGAGCTTGGCATTATCCGGATATGTCTCCTTTTGTGGAATTGATGTTTCTGTTTTCCTTTTACATTAAACCATATATATATATATATATATATATATTTATATATATATATATATATATATATATATATATATATATATATATATATATATATATATATACAGTGATGATCATATTTATTGGCACGGTAAAATAAAAGTTACATTTTGTCTAATAAATTCTAAAAAAGGGATTAAATTAAAGAAAATAACAAAGTATATTATGTATTTTTAACTGGCCTTTCCGATGCAGCAATCGGATTTTAGAAAAAATAAATAACAAAGGAACAACAAACATAATTGCAAAAAACCCTTGTTCAAAATTATTGGCACGACTTTGTTTTTCTTTTAGTATCAGTATAATATCAATCAATTTCCGGTTTACGTGCTTTCTGAACTTTTTTATAGCCATATTATGCTTGTTTAACGCTAATTCAGTGAATAATTTTTTTCAGATAATTTTTAGATAGCGATTTATTTAAACTATTATAAGTGACTAAATTATAATTTTCAATCGCCATGGTTAAAACTAAGGAACACAGCGAAGACGTCAGGAAGCTTGTTGTAGCATGCCATACCAATGGGGAGGACTATGATAAGATTTCAAAGAAGCTAAACCTTCCCAAATCCACTGTTAGAGCCATAATAAACAAGTTCAAATCGCAAGGCCACGTTATGAGTTTAGAGGGTAGAGGGAGAAAAAGGATTCTTTCCCCAAGAGATGAACGTAAAATTGTTCGACAAGTAAAACAAAACCCAAGGATCTCTGTTGGGGAGATTGTTGATGAACAGAGCACCTCCGGAGTGAATGTATCTCGACATACAGTTGGTAGAGTTTTGAAGAGAGCTGGTTTAAAAGCATGTCGTCCGAGAAAGACTCCCTTATTGAAGCCTATGCACCTGAAAGCAAGGCTAGCCTTTGCAAAACGTCATATTGATAAAGATGTTGCATTCTGGAAACGTGTTCTATGGACTGACGCAACGAAAATAGAGTTATTTAGCCATAATAAAGTGTCTTATATTTACAGAAAATCTGGCGAAGCTTTCCTGCCTAAGAACACCATACCCACAGTGAAGCACGGTGGAGGCAGTTTGATGTTTTGGGGATCCTTTGCTGCCTCTGGACCAGGGCGACTTGTTAAGGTCACAGGTAGCATAAAAAAGGAAGATTATGTTAAAATATTGGATGAAAACCTGAAAGACTCTGCTAAAGAGCTCTCACTTGGTCGTCGTTGGTGGTTCATGCAAGATAATGACCCAAAGCATTCGGCTAAACTGACTAAGAAATGGCTTGAGGACAATCGTATTAATGTTTTGGAGGGGCCATCACAAAGCCCAGACCTTAATCCAATTGGAAATTTATGGAGAACATTAAAATTGAGGGTAATGCAAAGGAAGCCTAAGAATCTTATTCAATTGGAGGATTATTGTCAGGAAGAGTGGGCTAAAATTACTACTGAAGAGTGCAACAACTTGGTTGTAAACTATGAAAAGCGACTGAGGAAGGTAATCAAGGCCAAAGGCTATACAATTGATTATTAAATAAATCGTGCCAATAATTTTGAACAAGGGTTTTTTGCAATTATGTTTGTTGTTCCTTTGTTATTTATTTTTTCTAAAATCCGATTGCTGCATCGGAAAGGCCAGTTAAAAATACATAATACACTTAGTTATTTTCTTTAATTTAATCCCTTTTTTAGAATTTATTAGACAAAATTTAACTTTTATTTTACCGTGCCAATAAATATGATCATCACTGTATATATATATATATATATATATATATATATATGTGTGTGTGTGTGTGTGTGGGTGTGTGTGTGGGGGGTGTAACACCAAAGAGAGGCAGCGTGAAATCGTCAGTGACCATTAACATTTAGTTAAGATGCAGTAGTATTAGTTGGGAGAACCTCTTTGGTTGTTTAGGACATGGGATGTCGTCTTAATCTTGAGAATCGCCACCCCATGGGGAGCGAATGTAACACCAAAGAGAGGCAGCGTCAGACAATTAGGGTCGATGTGACACTTTTATTTACCGTTAATATTTTATCCCGGCCAATATCGGGTAATTGAAGGATAGATGTTAAGATCTTTTTCCGGGCAACACCGGTTAACTAAAAGATATATGTTAATATTTTTGTCCCGGGCAGTCATCGAAAAAGAAGAAAGTCTTTGCTGGCTTCAATTCTGCCAAAGTATTTTTTCTTTCTTTCTTCAAAGCATGATTCAATTGTTGATATTTTTTCTCTGATTTGAAGTCGCACATACGCATGGTCAGGTTCAAAGGATGCGCCGACGTTTGTTGTTGACAAATTCAAGGACACAATTCATGTGTCAGCTAGAAACAACAAAAAGGTAGATTATGCTTTTTGCTTTGAACTAAAGACTTCACACACACACACACACACACACGTATTTGTTGGCGTCACAAAATATATTTGTGACAAGTCAAAACAAGGATAAATTATTTCCTTGGAATTAAAATTTCACACACGCATTTGTCGGCTTCAAAGAATGTTTGTCGAATCAAATATTAAATGATTTGGTATGACTCTAATAAAACAATTTGAACCCAAAATAACATTCCTAACTGGTTCATTCTCAAACCGAATCGCAGTTCTGAAATATAGGTCAAGAGATTTTTGCCACCTGACAATTTTCAATAACATATTTTGTCGAGATGTTAACAGAATAATAAATTGTTCATTTCCTTTGATAATGACACGTGCCACATCTAAGTGAAGAATTTACGAAGCATTTTTGGACGCATTTTTCTTACTTACGCAATTATCGCGTATTACGCAGTTTTCCAATTATCCAATGAGAGAAAACTGGTTATTTTCCATCGGGCGTTTTTGATTGATCGGGGAGGAGTTAGAATTATTTTTGGATTGTGAGACGTGGCCAATTTTTTCATCAGTCAAATTATCCAATGAGAGAGAATCAGACGATTTGGTTATCGATCACTCTGCTTGATCGGGAAGGAATTGGGAATTACCGCTCCACCCAGTGCCCTACTATATAAAGACCAAGAGAGTCAGAGCAAAACAGAAGAGCAGCAGAAGAGAGAGTCTGGGAACTCGGAGAAAAACAGAGGAAGTCCGAGAGTCAAGCCACCTCACCTCTCCTCTCTCTCTCTCCCCACTCGCCTATTGACCGATAACTAAAAAGGGTTAAATTAATAGACCTGTGAATTCCAGCAAGGGGAAGCCTCACTTTGAAGTTTAAATGCTTGCTTACAAATTCATACTCCAAACTGTACATATGTTTGTATATATTTCTTTTATGGTTTTCTTTTAATACATTCCATACAACCCAATCTCCGGAGTCTTTGTTTATTCAAAATTCTTCGATTTGCTGATGTGCTGATGCTTTCATTATTATTTTTTTTACTTGTGAAACTGCTTCCGTCAACGAGCACCCGGTATCTCCGAAGACGAAATCTCTAGATGATCACAGAAGATCCGGCCTTGTGTACATTGCAGCATGGACGATTCCACCAACGCACTGAAGAAGGGATTACTGGGTGACGCGACGTACCGGCGATTGTGATGTGTGATTTACAAATGAATCCACAGCGTCTCTCTTCATAAAGTATTAAATCCTTCGAATTCTTGTTCCCTCTTGGGATAAATAATATCGTTCGAGTTCAAAATATAAAAAAAGTAAAGACACGTTTCTTCATGTCTATTTAGTGTTTAATTTTTAATTTTCTTTCATATGTGTATGTCTATTGTGTGCATACTTATATGTGTATATCTTTAACACTGATGTGGAACCTTCTCGTTGGCTGTACATCCCCTTCATCCTTCCTTTTCCTTTTCCCTTTTTCCCCGTGTATGCTTATCACTTTCCCTACACCGACGAAGACTGCAGGATCGGTCGAAAATATGTAAAAAAAAATTCTGAATATTTTTTCATAATATTATTTTGTTTTCCTGCACGGCACCAAGGGAAAACGAATAAAGAAAATGTATAAGTGTTTATACTAATCCTATTCCTGCTATACATGTTCAGATATGTTTAGCATGGAAAGTATTCATTTGCTGCCACAGTGTACTATATATATATATATATATATATATATATATATATATATATATATATATATATATATGTATATATGTATGTATATATATGCATGCATGTGTATGTATGTATATGTATGTATGTATATATAAATGTATGTATGTATATATTTATATATATATATATATATATATATATATATATATATATATATATATATATATGTATGCATGTATGTGTGTGCGGCGACTAAACTGGTTCCCCCACCAGATTTGTTTGGTGAGGAGGGCGGCTAGTCTCCCTGAAGGATTAAAAACAAGACCTTCCAAAGCGCGAATGAACTCCTTTTCTGGGTCAACGGCCAACTAGCACCGTGTATTTTTGTGTGTGTATATGTGTATTGGGGTGGAGAGGGCTCCCGTAAGCCGTGGTGAAAACAACCTTTCTAGGAGAAGCAAATCTCTGATTTAAAAAAAAACATAAAGCGGGAGACCAGTACCCGCATTAAGCTGGTCTGCAGTTTAATTTGTTGCTGGCTATCTTGCTCTTGCTTGTTGCTGGATCTCAACATTTTGAACCGAGAGAGAGACTTAGCTGTCCTACAAAGCTAACACTCTGTAACATCATATTTGTATAGATACTCTCTCAGGCATTTGGGCTCATGAATTTTAAATCTCTGAGGAAGTGGCACTCGTCTGACAAAAGACGTTGCAATCATCATATATATGTATGTATGTATATATATATATATGTATGTATATATATGTATGTATATGTATGTATATATATGTATATATGTGTGTATATATATATATATGCATGTGTATATATATATATGTGTGTATATTTATGTATATATATATATATGTATGTATATTTATGTATATGTATATTTATGTATATATATGTATATATATGTATATATACATATACATACATATATACACATATACATACATACATGCACACACACACACACACACACACACACACACACACATATATATATATATATATATATATATATATATATAGCTTTGGAATTTCTTTCAAATCATTAACACTGAAGAATTTGTCCTTCGGTTGGTACTTTTTTTTCGATAAGTCAATTATCTCCCTCATAACTGAATAGTTATACTTACATGAACAAAAAGTAAAACGAATATTCTTAAAAGGCTCATCGGGATTTGACTCGATCTTACGGCGAAATACCTTGGTAATATCATCTCAGAATCAAATTGCAGGTTATTAAATGATAAATTTGTGGCGCGAGTAAGATTTCTCCAAATCTGAAAGAGGGCAATCTGTCCCTATATTTTATGTTTCCCGTGTGAAGATACATAACATCGAAAAGTTGTTATTGCATTAACAGCTTTAGGACGACACTCCGTTTTAAATTAAATTATTTAGTATCAGCGGCACTGTCAAAGCATTCAAAGTAGACTGATGAATAGGATAAACAAAGGCTTACAGAAACCGTGCGACCGCATGATCTGTTTATTTAAGGATAATTTGTTTTATTTCATAAGTCTACTTGTTTTTCTCTCTTTTTCACGGCCTATCTTTCCCTCTTTCTTTTCTCTCACGTTTTTGTCACCAAGACAAAAAGATTATCAAAATGTGTTCCTCTTTGTATTAGAACAGGCGCAACTTGGGTGTTATGCTTTATGAAATCTTGTAATAAACACACACGCACAAACACACACACACACACACCCACACACACACACACATATATATATATATATATATATATATATATATATATATATATATATATATATATATATATATAACTACATTGGAAGACGCTCTTAAAAGCAATATTTATCAAATGAAACACTTGAAGGTGCAAATATTTTAGTAAATAAGTAAAACAAAATAAGAAAATAAAAGATGATTGTAGGTTATTTTACTTTAACTCTGCGACGTGTTTTCTTTTTGTTTTTCTTTAAATTGTAGTGTATCTATTTACTTTTGGATCTCACAAAAAAGTTGGAAAGGGAATTTTCTTGAGTTTTCTTTTTTTCCATATATTGAATCTACTTGCCTCGTGTTTTCATTTGCACGGGATAAAATTCTTCAATGCTAGCTGCTTAGTAGTTTTGCAAACTAGTGGTGATAAATTTGGCAGAAACTTTTAAAGCACGATTTATAACAGTAATTTGTAAGAAGTAATAACCAGATAATTGTTTAAAATAGAAATACGTGAGTGTACACAAATTTTATCACATCTGAAAAAAACAAAAAAGAAAAGAATAATCGTTTTTTTGAAATATAATTTAATGAATAGAAAACTTCAATGACTCATAAAAACGTAAGTAATAAAGAAAATCGAATATTTCTCTTCAATATTTTTCTCAAATGATTCTTTGCATCAAGTGTTTTAAACCAGTTTATCCATACATTTTAAATTGATACATACCCATCTATATATACATATATATATACACGTTTATACACATTTATATACATGTATATATATATATATATATATATATATATATATGCGTGTATGTGTTTGTATCTGTGTGTTCTATACTCTTCATTCATAAAACGGTTCAATGTGTGCCGCTCACTTCATTCAAGCAAAATAATCTCATATATTATTACTATCCAAAACCTGACGAAAATCGTGGCAGAACAAATTCATCGTTGAAAATAATATAACCACCATATGAGCGGTGATCTTATAGTAGCTTGCATCCTTTTCAGAAACGTACACATAATTCTGTGATATCAGTCAGATATTCCGCAGGCGATTGTACTACAAAATTTATAAATCCTATTATTTTACTTACCTCGTCATCTTTCTGATGTTAAGAGAGAAGTAAAATCGTGCACTAGCAAACACGAACTCACTATCAGTTTTCTTCGGGGTTTTAAAGATAGCAATACTCTCAGTGTAAACAACGCGGTTATCTAGTATAACAGCAGGAATTAAACTTTTGTGTCCAAAGCATGAAACCGCTACCTGTATCTCCCAACAAGCACTTTTCGAAAAGGACCTTTACGATCTAGCTAGAAAATCGCATTTCATAGATGTAAGAATAATTTTTCTAGAAGAAACAGGATAATATTGTAAAAAGCATTCAGAAATCAAAAAAATAACTTTTTTGTAAAAGCTGATAAAACTAGCAACCGTAATAATGTCAACGAACAGCAATACAGAGACCTTATTATAAAGTAATTAACAACAAATTACCAAAAAGCTAAGAAATCCAACTTGTGGAAATTATCAATAGTGAAAGCAGGGAAATTACGGAAGATCAACAAATCAGAAACAGGGAAACCAAACTTTACGAAAAATGACGCATACATTCTACTTAAAGATCACAAACTCGACATCTTAAAAAAGACAAAACCCAGATTATTTAAACCTGCTACACCAGCAATGTGGAAAATACGCAAAAACATCCAAATTTAAGGAAAATACGCAAAAACATCCAAATTTAAGGAAAATACAATTGTAACCAATAGACCAACACACAGGACTCAATAAAATAGTTTACAATCATCACGAATAAGGAAAATGCGCCTTCATTCAATTCGACATCATGGTTTACTACACGTTGATCACGAACGAGCTCTTCATAAATGCTTTTAAATGTACCAAAGATTCCATGGATATCCCTGAGAGCGATATATATAACCATGAAGAGCCGCGTTACACTACTATTTATAAACGGAATGCAATGGACGATAAATAAACTAAATGGCTTTTCACCTCAAGAAAAAACGAAAATTGTAATAATTCCTTCTATCTTATAGATAAACGCTTCTCAGTATTTAATAACATATCCTAAAACTTAGCTACATCTGTACTGAAAACCTAGAGAGAATTATTAAAAAAACATAATAATAAAATATTAAGGAAGAACAATCCAACTATGGACTCCAATAGTGATAATAGGAAAAACTGTAACTATCAAAACCTTCCCAATGACTACTTAAAATAATTGCCTCACATTATCCGTTGTATACAAGGCTAGAATATGCACCATGGTAAACCCGGAAACAGAAATAGTCTACATAAGTAACACTTCAATATACATTTGAAAATATATTCTATGACCACACATTTTCAATAAACTCTAAAACAAATGCTACCGACACCTCAGTCTCGGTACACTGCTACAATCTATATGAGGCGAATAAAACACTTTCAATCGAATGAAAAATTCTTAAAAAGGCTAAAACATGTAGTTCACTAACTTTAACCTGTTACCTATGTTTAGTGGAGAAATATGAGATTCCTAGTTTCAAAGACCGGGATAAATTATTAAATGTAAATGCTGAATCGGCTATATACTACAAGTACTTGGGTAGCTACGCTTTTAATCGCCTGTAAAAAAAAAAACAATAGCGCCCTCCAGAGTAAAAACCGTCAACTCATAACTCCTTACTCCCAATAGTCTAACTAATTAATAAAGGAACCAAGAAAATTGGATACAAAGTAATCCTGATACACCACTAATTACTTATACTCAATATAAACAGGCACAATAAACAAAAAACCTCACTCACCAAACCTTGGAAGGACACGCCTACATTAAGCAACTCATCAAATTTTAAGATAAGAATAATCTCCTGCTTACCCCCCCAGCTCGACTCTAAAGTCCGCTGCTTATACCAAACTATCCGAACAGCAGCACATTTTACCAATAATTCTATTATTATTATATACTTAATAATTAAGCATCCGAAAACGTTTAACTAAAATAGTCTACGGGTCGTGCCAACTTTTAATTAGAATGCTTAGAATACATATTTAAACTAAAACTACCTCAAACATCACCACACGGGTAAAACATAATAATTAATAACCCACATTTATTTAATTCCCTTTATTAACCCCATATATCTACTAAAAATAGCTACTACTCCAACAACGGAGATATCTATTTTTATATAAACAGATATGTAAATAATTCGGGAAACCGAAGTCTTATAAACAAAAGAAAAATGAAAAATGAAAAAAAAAACGACGAATAAAAATGCAAATAAATAAAAATAGATAAGTAAAAATCAAAGAAAATGAAAGCACTAATCAATAGGACGTCGCCAACAGTAAATAAAATAAAATTAAAACAATCTATTATGTAGTAAGTTGCTACTATAGGAATATACAAGTTCTTTAGGTGAAAGCAAGAAAAGAAGCCACCAGACTAATATAATACTAAAACCTACAAACTATCAGGGGCTTAATCGTATTAAACTTCACTCCCTACTTTAATTTAACAAAAAACTAAAAGCAAAGAAACGAATAAAAAAGAAGTACATAAAACCTCTATACTTAGAGAGGTTTATACAC
>NC_136486.1:55526748-55536748 GCF_053919585.1 Euprymna scolopes | reverse complement strand
CTCTCAGTGGCGAGAATTCCAACGTGATTTCCAACGAGATTAGAATGTCTATTAAACTTAGTAGGAAATAGATACCCAGTTTCTCCGTAATGGCAAAACAGCAGTTCAGTGTCTTTTCTTCCCTCCGACCGATCCCCGGTAAGTCAAATTAATTTCAATTCTTACAATATATAGATACCGTATAATGGTTCGCCTTTAAAAATTCGTAAGTATTATCGTCAAAGCATTAATTCATTGCTATTACATTAAAATGCAGTGCTCTTTAGACTGCTGTTCTAATCGTATTTGAATTAATTCAATTATTTACGGAAGTGTACGTTTACCTAAATGTGAGTTTGAATAATTTTCACTCCAACCAATATGGTACCCCCACATGCGGACTGGTATATATATTGTATTCAAAATATAACTAGAGCACCCGTGACCATTTTGGTAAGTATGTTATATTATCTATGGAACTAATGTATGAGCGTGACACTTATGACGTAAAGAAAATAGTTATTGTGACATAACAGAAACGTTTTTATGAAAGTATATCAAAAATGAAAAAAAAAGAATAAAGATAGATTTCTGTGAGTCTTTCTGTTTATAATTGTTTATTTTTGAAACAAAAAAATAACTTACAGCCATTGAATTATAAGTGGTTTGCTGTACATATGGGTCAATCTCCACTATTTAAATTTTGATATATCGTTTAATTTAAACGCGAAAAATAAAATCGGGACACTGAAAACCTACACAGTAAAACAATACGTTGAAATATGCTCTTATGGTTGTCAAAGGTTAAAGTAGATTTATTTTAAAGAAAACTGAGTTAAAATAACTGAAACGTAATACGGAAATGAACGATGTTAAAAATGCAGCCAGAATTAACAATTATTTAGATGATTTAAATCCGAAGAAAAAAAAACAACTGGGATGCTGAAAACGTACACAGTAAAACTATACGTTGTCAAGGGGTCAAAGTTGATTTCTCTGTAATTAAATTGCGACAGTATATTTATAATACAGAATAGTTGTAAACCCTCTTCACCCTTTCCATATTGAATAAAAATTGCTAAATAATAACGTTACTATTTCAGAGCGCAGGTCAAATTCTGCAAAAGTAGAAATTAGTCTTTATGTGTTTACGCAGTTGTAGGTTTATATTTATATACACATGCGCAACGAGAGTCGTAAATCGTCTACTGGGTTACAACACTCGTTACAAGGTCATTTGAGTTTTATGATTATACAGATTATCCACTGCCACATGTTTCGTCGTCTACGAATCATCAGAGTGGATGAATGTAGCGAGATTCGAAATCTGGACCCCACGGTAAGGAGCCTACCTATTTATCCGCTTGTCCATTCTCCCCGACTATTTTGATATATCGCGGTTTTCTTATATGTTATTTGTTTTTGTTTTGCGATACATATTTGAATGAATTCAATTATTTACGAAAGTGTACTTTACTCTAATGCGAGTTGGAAATAATGTTCCCTTAAACCAGTCTACTTCTGCCTCATGGTGAACAGTATATATATATATATATATATATATATATATATATATATATATATATATATATATATATATATTGTTTCTGAAACATAATTATCAGCTGAAACACGTTTCCTCGTTTACGACCCATCAGAGTGGATAATCTAGCGTGATAGGAAATCAAAACCCACGAAAATGATATAGCTGAAAAAAGGATAAAATAAAATGAAAAATAAAAATAAAAATGTTTCGAAGCTGTTAATATCGCTAATAAATGCCAACAACAAATATTAACTCATAGTTCAGAATAAAATCACGCTTTTCTTTTAACGGTTAAATAAAAAAATAATCTTTTGAACGCTGTTAACTTAAATTCTTCAGTACAGTTTGCATTTTGGAGACGGACGTGTTTTTGTTGAGATAAGTGATTTCAATTTTAATCATACTTTTTATTTTTAGATTCAAATATTAATAACTGCATTTTATTTCAGTATTTAATTTATGTATTTCTGCTTTATTTAATGCTAGCTTTTTTCTCGTCCATAAATGTTTATTTATCTACCGAGTTGATTGCAAAAAAAGATTACGAAATTGTACTCATTCTTAGTTCGTGAGAGGGGAATCTATCACCATACTTTCCCTTAAACACGTCTGTTGAACTTTTATTAAGTAGAATACTTAATATATATTTTTTTAATGGAGAGTAGAAAACGCATTGTGGATGCGTTATCGGCAGCTCCTGTTACTCTCGCTTCTTCTTATTTGCCCCTCACTCCTCATTTTTTAATGAGTGATTTTTTTTACAAAGGGAGAAGAAAAAGCTGTTTTCTAGGTTGGCAGTATTTTGCGCGAACAGTTGGCAGAGATGGCGGAAATTTTGTTTCTATGACTATCCTTGTAGCCATGTCACTAGTAAGGGTGCTGGAGGTAAGCGTTTTGTCTGGGCTGACGTTATGCGCCTGATAGTCAGGGACCCGAACCTTGGATTAACCACTTAGGAGGCTGTCCTATCAGCAGGTGCAAAGTAATGGGGCTGCTGTATTGCCATTTGGTGAATGAATTCTGGATCATGCAGTAGCTTCTGGTGGGGCCTCTCGATGCCATACTAGTGGGTAATTGTTACGGTTTTACCTTATCATTAGCTACAAATAAAAAAAATCGTTTCTTTTTCTCTCTTAGTTTCCCCTCTCTGTCCTGCTCTAAGTAAATCTGACGACATAGTCCACAAATTCCAAAATTTCATCATGACAAGTTTCAAGAAAAAAATCACGATTAAACCCGGTTCTCCAACTTCCAACGTAGACCCCTACTACCATGTTTCCTTCTCCAATATCAGGGGTCTACGTGTCAACCTTCCAGAAGTTGAAATCCAATTACAGGAGACTAAACCATACCTTTTATTTTTAAGTGAAACTGGCATTGGACAAACTATTTCCCTAGAAGACTTCGCAATTAAAGGATACTCTAACTTAACTTCTAAATCTGACCCCCAAGATCGCCATGGGCATGGAATATGTGCCTATATTAAAGCAAATTTTTCAATTGGTAAGGACATCTCCAGGGAAGATCCTAACTTACCCTATATGTGCTTCCGGGTTGCTTTAGCTCACACTACTGCATTTATATTTATTCTCTATCGCCCCCACAACAGCGGAGTTACTATCTTTCAAAGCATATCTGAGAAAATTGACCAATTCCTATCTGCTTATCCTTCAGCTAACATTCACGTATGTGGTGACTTCAATGTTCACAACGTCGAATGGTTGACCCACTCAAACAAGACCGATGATGAGGGAAGGTTCTGTCATGATTTCTCCATTGCCTATGACCTCATGCAGATTGTTCAGGAATCCACCCATGTGCCCGACAACTCGCCCTGAACTATGTTCAGTTTCCGTTCTGGCGCCTCTTGGAACTTCCGACCACTTTGTTGTATCAATTAAGATAAAAATGAAATGTAATAATCCCCAGATGTAAATCTCCATCGTACAGTACATCGATACACTAAGGCTGACTTGGATAGCTTCCGTACATTTATATCTGATCAACCTCTGCATTCCATGTTTAAAAAGGGTGTGTCCTCTATAGTATTAGCCCTAACGGAATGGTTAATTGTAGGTATTGACCGTTTCATACCCTCGAAAAATTTTCAGCGAAGACCTAACAGCCAGCCATGGTTATCTCCAGAATGTGCTGCTGTCATTGCGCACAGAAATCACTTTTTCCATTGTTTCCAACGTAATAGATGTATGGACACTAAAGCCGCTTTCAGGACTGCCAGCAACCATAGTAAGAAAGTAATAAAAACGCAAGAGAGTTGTATGCTCAATCTGAGCAGCGGCTTGGTTCCCACCAGTTTTGGCAAATAGCAAACAGAATCCTGAACAGAAGCGTGTGCTCAATCCCAACTATTTTCAATGGACCTGAGGTAATCTCGTCAGCATTAGACAAAGCCAAACTCTTTGTCAAGAACTTTGCAGCTAATTCTACCCTTTGCGATCAAGGCCGCCAACCCCCAATATTTCCTCCTGTATCAGAAAACACGCTATGTGATATACGTATATCTGTACGTGATGTTGCCAAGCTAATCAAAAACCTTGATTCCAGTAAAGCAACTTGCCCTGACCGTATTCCAATTATGGTACTCAAAAAACTTCAACCTGAACTAGCGCCCATACTTGTTTAAACGTTGTCTTAAGGAGAATAGTTTCCCATCTCCCTGGAAAATCTCATCAGAATGCCCTGTATTTAAGAATTCAGGTGATCGCTCATCCCCCTTGCAGTACAGGTCAATAAGTCTCCCTTGCGTCATGAGTAAGTTGCTGAAATCTGTGTTAAATACAGAAGTAATCAACCATCTAAACAAAAATAACCTTCTTAGTGACACTCAATATGGTTTCCGTTCTGCTAGATCTACAGCAGATGTGCTTACAGTTATATCCCATAGGATTAGGCAATCTCTCGACGGAGGCAACCTTTCTAGGGCAATTGCTCTTGACATATCTAAGGCCTTTGAGAGGGTATGACATAAAGGTTTACTTCATAAGAACTCTAGCTAAGGTATAGCTGGAAATGTCTTCTCAATTATTAAATCATTTCTTTCTGATAGGTTCCTAAGAGTAGTAATTGAGGGGCAAAAATCAGAAGCTCAGAGTATTAATGCCGGTGTCGCTCAGGAGTCCATCCTGGGCCCACCTCTTTTCCTGATCTACATTAATGATCTTCCAAATCATATCCTTACATCATTTGTAGACATTTATGCTGACGACACAACCATTTATGGTAGCACATCTAAGACAGTAAACGACCAAGTTCTCTCCAATTCTCTCTCCTCTGATCTTGAGCACGTAGTACAATGGGGTAAGGAGTGGCTGGTTACTTTTAATGCATCAAAAACCAAGCTTCTCTCTTTATATCATCAACATTCTGATCCACATCTGACATCAATTGAAATGAATGGTTCTCGTCTTCAGGAGGCCTCAAGTTTTGACAAGCTTCTTGGCTTGACCATTACTCCTGATCCTGAATGGAACACGTACATCAAATCTGTTGGCAAGGCCGCTGGAAAAATGGTGGGATCTTTCTACCGATCCGGTAGATATCTCACTGCTGATGATATTCTCTATATATTTAAGAGCCAGGTACGTCCAAGGATGGAATACTGTTGCCACATCTGGGCAGGAGCTGCTAGTAAAAGACTTGCCCTGCCTTGATAGAGTTCAAAATAGACTTCGTAGCCTCGTAGGAGATGTCTTTTTCTCTTCCTTGCAACATCTATATCACATAAGAGATGATGCGAGTTTGTCTCTGTTATATTGTTACTTTCATGGAAAGTGTTCGACTGAGTTTCAATCTATGGTCCCCCCTCGCCAAACTTTCAGAAGAAACACTCGTCTAGCTGTAAACAATATCAATAATTCCCCCCACTATTTATCTGTGCCTAAACCTAAACGTAGATTCCATGAACAAATCTTCTGTCTTAGAACTGCACGCCTGTGGAATTGTCTTCCGTTTTCCTGCTTTCCGGCTGACTACAATATGGTTGTCTTCAAGTCTAACGTAAATAAGTTCTTGATGAGGCGTTCCATATAAGTTATCAAATTTACCAAATTTTCATTACTAATGATTACTATATTGTCCAATGTCTACTGTACACTCTTTAACCGTTATCATTGAGTGACCGCTTGACCTTGATAATTGTGTGATGCCTATGTTAAAGATATATATGTATATATATATATATATATATATATTATAAATATATATATATAAATATATGTATAAATATATACATAAATATACATATATATATATATAAATATATATATATATATATATATAATATATATATAAATAAATATATATATAAATATATATAAGTGTATATATATATATAAATATATATATAAATAGATAAAATGTATATATATACATATATATAATATATTATATAAATATATATAATGTATATATATATATATATTTCTACATATATTTATATATATAAATATATAAATATGCATATATATAAATATATAAGTATACACATAAATATACATATATATATAAATATTTATTTATATATATATATGCATATGCATATATATAAATATATAAGTATACACATAAATATACATATATATAAATATATATATGTAATATATATATAAATAGATATAATGTATATATATAAGTATATACATATATATAATATATATAATGTATATATATAAATATATATCTAAATATATATAATGCATATATATACACATATATACAATATATATATAAATATATATATATAATGTATACATACATATATATATATATTTATGTATACGTATATATATATATATATATATATATATATATATATATATATATATATATATATATATATTACAAAAGTTGATAAAACCATCGGAATTTTATTCCTCAGACAATAATTGTGTCGTATGTGGCGTGTGATGTACTTAATAATGTCTTACATGAAATTTATATATCAATTCTATTGTTACTTGGAAAGTAAGGAGTACCAGCCATGCATTATCAGTTGACAAGTGTATTGAAATATCTCAAATATAATAACGGTTGCACAACTGTGATTTCTTGTACTATTTTATATTCATCTTTTAAAATTTTTTAAATATCATTTGTGTGCACTGTAACTTACGAGTGGGAAGCACAATTATAACACATTGCTGAAATGATTACCCTCGCCCCCCAAGATAAAACTAGAATCTATGCTAATGCATGTTTCCTGGGAGAGTAATTTGCTTTTGATGGTCACGTTTAAAATGCCTAGCACAAATATTTATTTAAATATATGAAAATGAAATAACTTACGTTCCCCTGCAGATTTTATATATTTACATATATCATCTACCGTTGGTTAGAGATATAGCACTTTTGATTTAACATTTATGTATACCAGGTTTCTGCTTCACTAGAACTCCATTCGAAATATATGTGTCCGCATTTATATATATATATATATATATATATATATATACATATATATATATATATATACGAACCCATATATATATATATTTATATATATATATATATATATATGCGCACCCATACAGTTCGAATTTTTTTACAATATTTTTTCAAGCCAATATAGCATTAACCCCCAATAATCATCAGCCCAAACCCTGTATATGTATATATTTATGGATATGTAGTTTATTATATACGTGTATGAATGTGTGTGCATGTACGTACATATACATACATATCCGACTGGAGATATATATATATATATATATATATATGTGCATATGTGTATGTGTGTGCAAGTATATATAGGTAAGTGTGTGTATACGTATATATATATATATATATATATATGTATATATATGTATATATGTATATGTATATATGTATACGTGTGGCTGTGGGTTTACGTATATATGAATATGTATATGTGTTTGCATTTATTTGCATGTATGTTTCCGCGTACATTCTGTATATTTGTATTTGCGGATATGGTTGTGTGTATTTATGTTGATATACTTTTATCTATACGTGTGTGGTGGGTGTGTATATATATACACATGCATGTACGTGTTTATATGAGTGTGTGTGTATGCTTATGTGCGCATGTATTGGCATTTGCATTCAGTCTTAACTGCCTAAAACAATTCATTGTCGGATGTACGTCTGGACTTGCGTTGGCCACTGTGGTTATTCTAAAATATGACACATTCACTAAACCTTTCTCTCTCCCTCTCTCTGCCTCTCTCCCTCCCATCAAATCATATACTCCAGTGTATAACTAAAAAATTTTACTAAATACAGCCAAATCGTAAAGCCCAAAATTGAAATTCCTCCCCCTCCCACCCTTAATCCTTCCTTTATCTCCTTTTCTACCCCTCGGTATATCGCCACACCTAAACTCAACTGAATTTACATACCCCACACACTACAATCTTATGTATTTTAAACTTCAAAATTAAATTATTGTCGATCTCCGACCCCCTTATATTCTCTTCCCATCTTTATTTTCCCCCCTCCTTTATATATATATATATATATATATATATATATATGTATATATATATATATATGTATATATATATACATTTAGTATAATAATTAAATACCTACAGACACTAGTGCTTCATCCTTTATATATATATATATATATATATATATATATATGATATATATTTATATATATATATATATATATATATGTATATACACATGCATATATATACATACATATATACATACACACACACATATATATATATATACATATATATATATCAAATTTTAGTCATTTAATAAATTTAAAGATTTATGACGTGAAATGGTTAAATTTCAAATCGAAAGATTTTTTATTCTATGTAAGAAATTAGGTTAGAGGGTTGGCTTTGTAAAAATATGTGTACAGTGGTGCACGCTTGAAAACGTGAGGCGTGGCAGACCACGCGTCTGATATGCACGTGTTGGTCAGGAAGAACCTTTGAATTTAGTTAGATAAGTGAGCCAGTCAGCCAGGCAGAGTCAGAGTCCGGGAGAAGAGAGAAGAGGAGTCAAAGACAGAGCTGACAAATAACCTTGGAAGCGGAAGTAAGAAGAATAATCCAGTAAGACTTTAATTCCTTGATGCAAAGTCATAGACCGGTCATATGGAATAATAAACGAACATCGTAATATTTGTGTATATGTTTCTTAATGTTATGTTTTTCAACAGAAAGGTATTTTCCATTTATATTACAAGAACTTTGTGAAAATCGTCATCTCAAAAATAGGTAAAGAAATGTGTGTCAATGTTATAGAAACACTCCCATTGACAGAATTGTCAAAAGTATGGATGTCAAACGCACTATCGGTAAATCTATCTATATATCATACATCTCCTCTCATTGAATTAATATGCCGTCGGCTCTCCTGTCTTAACATGTACCATGCTCTTTATATATAAGACCTGTCTCTATATCTCAACAATATGAACACTCACAATGAGTATATACAATATCTAGCATCTCACTAACATGACCACTCATATAAACAGTCAACAACATGAACGCTCTAATACGAACAGTCAACAACAAAGATATAATATAAGTCAATTCTTCTTAAATATAACCACTATGTAACAATAACAGCTGGAGAATTATAATGAAAAAATAGTTAGAAGGGCGAGAAACAGAGATAGAGGAAGAGGAACCAAGGGAACGAAGTCTATAAACTTTTATAACAATATTATCAGATAAAATGACAGTCCGTGAAAATATATCAGATCGCGAAAATAGGTCAGGGCGGCTAGACATACGCGAGAAAGAAAGACAGAAGTTAACAAAGAAAGCAAAAGCAAAAAACATTTCATGGCGAGTAGACATTTCACGCTTCAATAAATTTAAATCAAGGTAACTCCAAATTATCTGATCTAATATATATATATATATATATATATATATATATATATATATATATATAGTAAAATGATTGTTAATTATATATGTATCGATAATATCCTTTATATGACAATATTAAACCGACAATTTGTAACTATAATCATTTCTGGAAGTAATTTTCAAAACTAAAACAAGGCGTATTAAAAAAGGTGTCATATATGAATACCATAATATGAATCATAATACTTAACTGAAAACAATAGCATGATATTAATAATAACACTTAACTGAAAATATATCATAATATTAATGAATATTAACTGAAAAAGAAGCTTCATATATATAAAAAAATTTAGGGATACTAATAACAACAACAACAATATTTATAATAATAATAATAATAATAATAATAATAATAATATCAAGAATATTAATATTAGTAATGGTAATAACATTCATGATAATCATTATAATATTAAAAATACTACTACTAATAATAATAATCAAATAGCTACTATAATTGTTAAGTAAATAGTAGAGAATAGGGCAACGGATCTACGCCGATAAAAGCAGGATTCCTATAGTGCCACGAAAATAACGAATTTTAGAGTGTTGTGTCTTCATACTGATATATCTGAATTCG
>NC_136486.1:55512226-55521648 GCF_053919585.1 Euprymna scolopes | reverse complement strand
AAGCTTCTTTTTCAGTTAATATTCATTAATATTATGATATATTTTCAGTTAAGTGTTATTATTAATATCATGCTATTGTTTTCAGTTAAGTATTATGATTCATATTATGGTATTCATATATGACACCTTTTTTAATACGCCTTGTTTTAGTTTTGAAAATTACTTCCAGAAATGATTATAGTTACAAATTGTCGGTTTAATATTGTCATATAAAGGATATTATCGATACATATATAATTAACAATCATTTTACTATATATATATATATATATATATATATATATATATATATATATATATTAGATCAGATAATTTGGAGTTACCTTGATTTAAATTTATTGAAGCGTGAAATGTCTACTCGCCATGAAATGTTTTTTGCTTTTGCTTTCTTTGTTAACTTCTGTCTTTCTTTCTCGCGTATGTCTAGCCGCCCTGACCTATTTTCGCGATCTGATATATTTTCACGGACTGTCATTTTATCTGATAATATTGTTATAAAAGTTTATAGACTTCGTTCCCTTGGTTCCTCTTCCTCTATCTCTGTTTCTCGCCCTTCTAACTATTTTTTCATTATAATTCTCCAGCTGTTATTGTTACATAGTGGTTATATTTAAGAAGAATTGACTTATATTATATCTTTGTTGTTGACTGTTCGTATTAGAGCGTTCATGTTGTTGACTGTTTATATGAGTGGTCATGTTAGTGAGATGCTAGATATTGTATATACTCATTGTGAGTGTTCATATTGTTGAGATATAGAGACAGGTCTTATATATAAAGAGCATGGTACATGTTAAGACAGGAGAGCCGACGGCATATTAATTCAATGAGAGGAGATGTATGATATATAGATAGATTTACCGATAGTGCGTTTGACATCCATACTTTTGACAATTCTGTCAATGGGAGTGTTTCTATAACATTGACACACATTTCTTTACCTATTTTTGAGATGACGATTTTCACAAAGTTCTTGTAATATAAATGGAAAATACCTTTCTGTTGAAAAACATAACATTAAGAAACATATACACAAATATTACGATGTTCGTTTATTATTCCATATGACCGGTCTATGACTTTGCATCAAGGAATTAAAGTCTTACTGGATTATTCTTCTTACTTCCGCTTCCAAGGTTATTTGTCAGCTCTGTCTTTGACTCCTCTTCTCTCTTCTCCCGGACTCTGACTCTGCCTGGCTGACTGGCTCACTTATCTAACTAAATTCAAAGGTTCTTCCTGACCAACACGTGCATATCAGACGCGTGGTCTGCCACGCCTCACGTTTTCAAGCGTGCACCACTGTACACATATTTTTACAAAGCCAACCCTCTAACCTAATTTCTTACATAGAATAAAAAATCTTTCGATTTGAAATTTAACCATTTCACGTCATAAATCTTTAAATTTATTAAATGACTAAAATTTGATATATATATATGTATATATATATATATGTGTGTGTGTATGTATATATGTATGTATATATATGCATGTGTATATACATATATATATATATATATATATATAAATATATATCATATATATATATATATATATATATATATATAAAGGATGAAGCACTAGTGTCTGTAGGTATTTAATTATTATACTAAATGTATATATATATACATATATATATATATATACATATATATATATATATATATATATATATATATAAAGGAGGGGGGAAAATAAAGATGGGAAGAGAATATAAGGGGGTCGGAGATCGACAATAATTTAATTTTGAAGTTTAAAATACATAAGATTGTAGTGTGTGGGGTATGTAAATTCAGTTGAGTTTAGGTGTGGCGATATACCGAGGGGTAGAAAAGGAGATAAAGGAAGGATTAAGGGTGGGAGGGGGAGGAATTTCAATTTTGGGCTTTACGATTTGGCTGTATTTAGTAAAATTTTTTAGTTATACACTGGAGTATATGATTTGATGGGAGGGAGAGAGGCAGAGAGAGGGAGAGAGAAAGGTTTAGTGAATGTGTCATATTTTAGAATAACCACAGTGGCCAACGCAAGTCCAGACGTACATCCGACAATGAATTGTTTTAGGCAGTTAAGACTGAATGCAAATGCCAATACATGCGCACATAAGCATACACACACACTCATATAAACACGTACATGCATGTGTATATATATACACACCCACCACACACGTATAGATAAAAGTATATCAACATAAATACACACAACCATATCCGCAAATACAAATATACAGAATGTACGCGGAAACATACATGCAAATAAATGCAAACACATATACATATTCATATATACGTAAACCCACAGCCACACGTATACATATATACATATACATATATACATATATATACATATATATATATATATATATATATACGTATACACACACTTACCTATATATACTTGCACACACATACACATATGCACATATATATATATATATATATATATATCTCCAGTCGGATATGTATGTATATGTACGTACATGCACACACATTCATACACGTATATAATAAACTACATATCCATAAATATATACATATACAGGGTTTGGGCTGATGATTATTGGGGGTTAATGCTATATTGGCTTGAAAAAATATTGTAAAAAAATTCGAACTGTATGGGTGCGCATATATATATATATATATATATAAATATATATATATATGGGTTCGTATATATATATATATATATGTATATATATATATATATATATATATATATATAAATGCGGACACATATATTTCGAATGGAGTTCTAGTGAAGCAGAAACCTGGTATACATAAATGTTAAATCAAAAGTGCTATATCTCTAACCAACGGTAGATGATATATGTAAATATATAAAATCTGCAGGGGAACGTAAGTTATTTCATTTTCATATATTTAAATAAATATTTGTGCTAGGCATTTTAAACGTGACCATCAAAAGCAAATTACTCTCCCAGGAAACATGCATTAGCATAGATTCTAGTTTTATCTTGGGGGGCGAGGGTAATCATTTCAGCAATGTGTTATAATTGTGCTTCCCACTCGTAAGTTACAGTGCACACAAATGATATTTAAAAAATTTTAAAAGATGAATATAAAATAGTACAAGAAATCACAGTTGTGCAACCGTTATTATATTTGAGATATTTCAATACACTTGTCAACTGATAATGCATGGCTGGTACTCCTTACTTTCCAAGTAACAATAGAATTGATATATAAATTTCATGTAAGACATTATTAAGTACATCACACGCCACATACGACACAATTATTGTCTGAGGAATAAAATTCCGATGGTTTTATCAACTTTTGTAATATATATATATATATATATATATATATATATATATATATATATATATATATATATATACGTATACATAAATATATATATATATGTATGTATACATTATATATATATATTTATATATATATTGTATATATGTGTATATATATGCATTATATATATTTAGATATATATTTATATATATACATTATATATATTATATATATGTATATACTTATATATATACATTATATCTATTTATATATATATTACATATATATATTTATATATATGTATATTTATGTGTATACTTATATATTTATATATATGCATATGCATATATATATATAAATAAATATTTATATATATATGTATATTTATGTGTATACTTATATATTTATATATATGCATATTTATATATTTATATATATAAATATATGTAGAAATATATATATATATATACATTATATATATTTATATAATATATTATATATATGTATATATATACATTTTATCTATTTATATATATATTTATATATATATATACACTTATATATATTTATATATATATTTATTTATATATATATTATATATATATATATATATATATTTATATATATATATATGTATATTTATGTATATATTTATACATATATTTATATATATATATTTATAATATATATATATATATATATATATACATATATATCTTTAACATAGGCATCACACAATTATCAAGGTCAAGCGGTCACTCAATGATAACGGTTAAAGAGTGTACAGTAGACATTGGACAATATAGTAATCATTAGTAATGAAAATTTGGTAAATTTGATAACTTATATGGAACGCCTCATCAAGAACTTATTTACGTTAGACTTGAAGACAACCATATTGTAGTCAGCCGGAAAGCAGGAAAACGGAAGACAATTCCACAGGCGTGCAGTTCTAAGACAGAAGATTTGTTCATGGAATCTACGTTTAGGTTTAGGCACAGATAAATAGTGGGGGGAATTATTGATATTGTTTACAGCTAGACGAGTGTTTCTTCTGAAAGTTTGGCGAGGGGGGACCATAGATTGAAACTCAGTCGAACACTTTCCATGAAAGTAACAATATAACAGAGACAAACTCGCATCATCTCTTATGTGATATAGATGTTGCAAGGAAGAGAAAAAGACATCTCCTACGAGGCTACGAAGTCTATTTTGAACTCTATCAAGGCAGGGCAAGTCTTTTACTAGCAGCTCCTGCCCAGATGTGGCAACAGTATTCCATCCTTGGACGTACCTGGCTCTTAAATATATAGAGAATATCATCAGCAGTGAGATATCTACCGGATCGGTAGAAAGATCCCACCATTTTTCCAGCGGCCTTGCCAACAGATTTGATGTACGTGTTCCATTCAGGATCAGGAGTAATGGTCAAGCCAAGAAGCTTGTCAAAACTTGAGGCCTCCTGAAGACGAGAACCATTCATTTCAATTGATGTCAGATGTGGATCAGAATGTTGATGATATAAAGAGAGAAGCTTGGTTTTTGATGCATTAAAAGTAACCAGCCACTCCTTACCCCATTGTACTACGTGCTCAAGATCAGAGGAGAGAGAATTGGAGAGAACTTGGTCGTTTACTGTCTTAGATGTGCTACCATAAATGGTTGTGTCGTCAGCATAAATGTCTACAAATGATGTAAGGATATGATTTGGAAGATCATTAATGTAGATCAGGAAAAGAGGTGGGCCCAGGATGGACTCCTGAGCGACACCGGCATTAATACTCTGAGCTTCTGATTTTTGCCCCTCAATTACTACTCTTAGGAACCTATCAGAAAGAAATGATTTAATAATTGAGAAGACATTTCCAGCTATACCTTAGCTAGAGTTCTTATGAAGTAAACCTTTATGTCATACCCTCTCAAAGGCCTTAGATATGTCAAGAGCAATTGCCCTAGAAAGGTTGCCTCCGTCGAGAGATTGCCTAATCCTATGGGATATAACTGTAAGCACATCTGCTGTAGATCTAGCAGAACGGAAACCATATTGAGTGTCACTAAGAAGGTTATTTTTGTTTAGATGGTTGATTACTTCTGTATTTAACACAGATTTCAGCAACTTACTCATGACGCAAGGGAGACTTATTGACCTGTACTGCAAGGGGGATGAGCGATCACCTGAATTCTTAAATACAGGGCATTCTGATGAGATTTTCCAGGGAGATGGGAAACTATTCTCCTTAAGACAACGTTTAAACAAGTATGGGCGCTAGTTCAGGTTGAAGTTTTTTGAGTACCATAATTGGAATACGGTCAGGGCAAGTTGCTTTACTGGAATCAAGGTTTTTGATTAGCTTGGCAACATCACGTACAGATATACGTATATCACATAGCGTGTTTTCTGATACAGGAGGAAATATTGGGGGTTGGCGGCCTTGATCGCAAAGGGTAGAATTAGCTGCAAAGTTCTTGACAAAGAGTTTGGCTTTGTCTAATGCTGACGAGATTACCTCAGGTCCATTGAAAATAGTTGGGATTGAGCACACGCTTCTGTTCAGGATTCTGTTTGCTATTTGCCAAAACTGGTGGGAACCAAGCCGCTGCTCAGATTGAGCATACAACTCTCTTGCGTTTTTATTACTTTCTTACTATGGTTGCTGGCAGTCCTGAAAGCGGCTTTAGTGTCCATACATCTATTACGTTGGAAACAATGGAAAAAGTGATTTCTGTGCGCAATGACAGCAGCACATTCTGGAGATAACCATGGCTGGCTGTTAGGTCTTCGCTGAAAATTTTTCGAGGGTATGAAACGGTCAATACCTACAATTAACCATTCCGTTAGGGCTAATACTATAGAGGACACACCCTTTTTAAACATGGAATGCAGAGGTTGATCAGATATAAATGTACGGAAGCTATCCAAGTCAGCCTTAGTGTATCGATGTACTGTACGATGGAGATTTACATCTGGGGATTATTACATTTCATTTTTATCTTAATTGATACAACAAAGTGGTCGGAAGTTCCAAGAGGCGCCAGAACGGAAACTGAACATAGTTCAGGGCGAGTTGTCGGGCACATGGGTGGATTCCTGAACAATCTGCATGAGGTCATAGGCAATGGAGAAATCATGACAGAACCTTCCCTCATCATCGGTCTTGTTTGAGTGGGTCAACCATTCGACGTTGTGAACATTGAAGTCACCACATACGTGAATGTTAGCTGAAGGATAAGCAGATAGGAATTGGTCAATTTTCTCAGATATGCTTTGAAAGATAGTAACTCCGCTGTTGTGGGGGCGATAGAGAATAAATATAAATGCAGTAGTGTGAGCTAAAGCAACCCGGAAGCACATATAGGGTAAGTTAGGATCTTCCCTGGAGATGTCCTTACCAATTGAAAAATTTGCTTTAATATAGGCACATATTCCATGCCCATGGCGATCTTGGGGGTCAGATTTAGAAGTTAAGTTAGAGTATCCTTTAATTGCGAAGTCTTCTAGGGAAATAGTTTGTCCAATGCCAGTTTCACTTAAAAATAAAAGGTATGGTTTAGTCTCCTGTAATTGGATTTCAACTTCTGGAAGGTTGACACGTAGACCCCTGATATTGGAGAAGGAAACATGGTAGTAGGGGTCTACGTTGGAAGTTGGAGAACCGGGTTTAATCGTGATTTTTTTCTTGAAACTTGTCATGATGAAATTTTGGAATTTGTGGACTATGTCGTCAGATTTACTTAGAGCAGGACAGAGAGGGGAAACTAAGAGAGAAAAAGAAACGATTTTTTTTATTTGTAGCTAATGATAAGGTAAAACCGTAACAATTACCCACTAGTATGGCATCGAGAGGCCCCACCAGAAGCTACTGCATGATCCAGAATTCATTCACCAAATGGCAATACAGCAGCCCCATTACTTTGCACCTGCTGATAGGACAGCCTCCTAAGTGGTTAATCCAAGGTTCGGGTCCCTGACTATCAGGCGCATAACGTCAGCCCAGACAAAACGCTTACCTCCAGCACCCTTACTAGTGACATGGCTACAAGGATAGTCATAGAAACAAAATTTCCGCCATCTCTGCCAACTGTTCGCGCAAAATACTGCCAACCTAGAAAACAGCTTTTTCTTCTCCCTTTGTAAAAAAAATCACTCATTAAAAAATGAGGAGTGAGGGGCAAATAAGAAGAAGCGAGAGTAACAGGAGCTGCCGATAACGCATCCACAATGCGTTTTCTACTCTCCATTAAAAAAATATATATTAAGTATTCTACTTAATAAAAGTTCAACAGACGTGTTTAAGGGAAAGTATGGTGATAGATTCCCCTCTCACGAACTAAGAATGAGTACAATTTCGTAATCTTTTTTTGCAATCAACTCGGTAGATAAATAAACATTTATGGACGAGAAAAAAGCTAGCATTAAATAAAGCAGAAATACATAAATTAAATACTGAAATAAAATGCAGTTATTAATATTTGAATCTAAAAATAAAAAGTATGATTAAAATTGAAATCACTTATCTCAACAAAAACACGTCCGTCTCCAAAATGCAAACTGTACTGAAGAATTTAAGTTAACAGCGTTCAAAAGATTATTTTTTTATTTAACCGTTAAAAGAAAAGCGTGATTTTATTCTGAACTATGAGTTAATATTTGTTGTTGGCATTTATTAGCGATATTAACAGCTTCGAAACATTTTTATTTTTATTTTTCATTTTATTTTATCCTTTTTTCAGCTATATCATTTTCGTGGGTTTTGATTTCCTATCACGCTAGATTATCCACTCTGATGGGTCGTAAACGAGGAAACGTGTTTCAGCTGATAATTATGTTTCAGAAACAATATATATATATATATATATATATATATATATATATATATATATATATATATATATATATATACTGTTCACCATGAGGCAGAAGTAGACTGGTTTAAGGGAACATTATTTCCAACTCGCATTAGAGTAAAGTACACTTTCGTAAATAATTGAATTCATTCAAATATGTATCGCAAAACAAAAACAAATAACATATAAGAAAACCGCGATATATCAAAATAGTCGGGGAGAATGGACAAGCGGATAAATAGGTAGGCTCCTTACCGTGGGGTCCAGATTTCGAATCTCGCTACATTCATCCACTCTGATGATTCGTAGACGACGAAACATGTGGCAGTGGATAATCTGTATAATCATAAAACTCAAATGACCTTGTAACGAGTGTTGTAACCCAGTAGACGATTTACGACTCTCGTTGCGCATGTGTATATAAATATAAACCTACAACTGCGTAAACACATAAAGACTAATTTCTACTTTTGCAGAATTTGACCTGCGCTCTGAAATAGTAACGTTATTATTTAGCAATTTTTATTCAATATGGAAAGGGTGAAGAGGGTTTACAACTATTCTGTATTATAAATATACTGTCGCAATTTAATTACAGAGAAATCAACTTTGACCCCTTGACAACGTATAGTTTTACTGTGTACGTTTTCAGCATCCCAGTTGTTTTTTTTTCTTCGGATTTAAATCATCTAAATAATTGTTAATTCTGGCTGCATTTTTAACATCGTTCATTTCCGTATTACGTTTCAGTTATTTTAACTCAGTTTTCTTTAAAATAAATCTACTTTAACCTTTGACAACCATAAGAGCATATTTCAACGTATTGTTTTACTGTGTAGGTTTTCAGTGTCCCGATTTTATTTTTCGCGTTTAAATTAAACGATATATCAAAATTTAAATAGTGGAGATTGACCCATATGTACAGCAAACCACTTATAATTCAATGGCTGTAAGTTATTTTTTTGTTTCAAAAATAAACAATTATAAACAGAAAGACTCACAGAAATCTATCTTTATTCTTTTTTTTTCATTTTTGATATACTTTCATAAAAACGTTTCTGTTATGTCACAATAACTATTTTCTTTACGTCATAAGTGTCACGCTCATACATTAGTTCCATAGATAATATAACATACTTACCAAAATGGTCACGGGTGCTCTAGTTATATTTTGAATACAATATATATACCAGTCCGCATGTGGGGGTACCATATTGGTTGGAGTGAAAATTATTCAAACTCACATTTAGGTAAACGTACACTTCCGTAAATAATTGAATTAATTCAAATACGATTAGAACAGCA
>NC_136486.1:55457226-55509726 GCF_053919585.1 Euprymna scolopes | reverse complement strand
TTTTTTGAAAATACTGCTTTATTTTCGATGGCAATAATTATATGGGAGAGAGAAACATTATTTAAATCTCGGACTCCGTTTAGTCAGCATGCCGCTCCCAATGTGAGGGTACCAAATTGGTCTAAAAGAAAATGTATTCCCAACTCGCATTTAGGTAAACATACACTTTCGTAAATAATTGAATTCATTCAAGACGTGTCGCAAAAAACCAAAACCAAACACACACACACACACACACACACACACATACACACACACACATATATATATATATTCTCGTGTATAAACCTCTCTAAGTATAGAGGTTTTATGTACTTCTTTTTTATTCGTTTCTTTGCTTTTAGTTTTTTGTTAAATTAAAGTAGGGAGTGAAGTTTAATACGATTAAGCCCCTGATAGTTTGTAGGTTTTAGTATTATATTAGTCTGGTGGCTTCTTTTCTTGCTTTCACCTAAAGAACTTGTATATTCCTATAGTAGCAACTTACTACATAATAGATTGTTTTAATTTTATTTTATTTACTGTTGGCGACGTCCTATTGATTAGTGCTTTCATTTTCTTTGATTTTTACTTATCTATTTTTATTTATTTGCATTTTTATTCGTCGTTTTTTTTTTCATTTTTCATTTTTCTTTTGTTTATAAGACTTCGGTTTCCCGAATTATTTACATATCTGTTTATATAAAAATAGATATCTCCGTTGTTGGAGTAGTAGCTATTTTTAGTAGATATATGGGGTTAATAAAGGGAATTAAATAAATGTGGGTTATTAATTATTATGTTTTACCCGTGTGGTGATGTTTGAGGTAGTTTTAGTTTAAATATGTATTCTAAGCATTCTAATTAAAAGTTGGCACGACCCGTAGACTATTTTAGTTAAACGTTTTCGGATGCTTAATTATTAAGTATATAATAATAATAGAATTATTGGTAAAATGTGCTGCTGTTCGGATAGTTTGGTATAAGCAGCGGACTTTAGAGTCGAGCTGGGGGGGTAAGCAGGAGATTATTCTTATCTTAAAATTTGATGAGTTGCTTAATGTAGGCGTGTCCTTCCAAGGTTTGGTGAGTGAGGTTTTTTGTTTATTGTGCCTGTTTATATTGAGTATAAGTAATTAGTGGTGTATCAGGATTACTTTGTATCCAATTTTCTTGGTTCCTTTATTAATTAGTTAGACTATTGGGAGTAAGGAGTTATGAGTTGACGGTTTTTACTCTGGAGGGCGCTATTGTTTTTTTTTTTACAGGCGATTAAAAGCGTAGCTACCCAAGTACTTGTAGTATATAGCCGATTCAGCATTTACATTTAATAATTTATCCCGGTCTTTGAAACTAGGAATCTCATATTTCTCCACTAAACATAGGTAACAGGTTAAAGTTAGTGAACTACATGTTTTAGCCTTTTTAAGAATTTTTCATTCGATTGAAAGTGTTTTATTCGCCTCATATAGATTGTAGCAGTGTACCGAGACTGAGGTGTCGGTAGCATTTGTTTTAGAGTTTATTGAAAATGTGTGGTCATAGAATATATTTTCAAATGTATATTGAAGTGTTACTTATGTAGACTATTTCTGTTTCCGGGTTTACCATGGTGCATATTCTAGCCTTGTATACAACGGATAATGTGAGGCAATTATTTTAAGTAGTCATTGGGAAGGTTTTGATAGTTACAGTTTTTCCTATTATCACTATTGGAGTCCATAGTTGGATTGTTCTTCCTTAATATTTTATTATTATGTTTTTTTAATAATTCTCTCTAGGTTTTCAGTACAGATGTAGCTAAGTTTTAGGATATGTTATTAAATACTGAGAAGCGTTTATCTATAAGATAGAAGGAATTATTACAATTTTCGTTTTTTCTTGAGGTGAAAAGCCATTTAGTTTATTTATCGTCCATTGCATTCCGTTTATAAATAGTAGTGTAACGCGGCTCTTCATGGTTATATATATCGCTCTCAGGGATATCCATGGAATCTTTGGTACATTTAAAAGCATTTATGAAGAGCTCGTTCGTGATCAACGTGTAGTAAACCATGATGTCGAATTGAATGAAGGCGCATTTTCCTTATTCGTGATGATTGTAAACTATTTTATTGAGTCCTGTGTGTTGGTCTATTGGTTACAATTGTATTTTCCTTAAATTTGGATGTTTTTGCGTATTTTCCTTAAATTTGGATGTTTTTGCGTATTTTCCACATTGCTGGTGTAGCAGGTTTAAATAATCTGGGTTTTGTCTTTTTTAAGATGTCGAGTTTGTGATCTTTAAGTAGAATGTATGCGTCATTTTTCGTAAAGTTTGGTTTCCCTGTTTCTGATTTGTTGATCTTCCGTAATTTCCCTGCTTTCACTATTGATAATTTCCACAAGTTGGATTTCTTAGCTTTTTGGTAATTTGTTGTTAATTACTTTATAATAAGGTCTCTGTATTGCTGTTCGTTGACATTATTACGGTTGCTAGTTTTATCAGCTTTTACAAAAAAGTTATTTTTTTGATTTCTGAATGCTTTTTACAATATTATCCTGTTTCTTCTAGAAAAATTATTCTTACATCTATGAAATGCGATTTTCTAGCTAGATCGTAAAGGTCCTTTTCGAAAAGTGCTTGTTGGGAGATACAGGTAGCGGTTTCATGCTTTGGACACAAAAGTTTAATTCCTGCTGTTATACTAGATAACCGCGTTGTTTACACTGAGAGTATTGCTATCTTTAAAACCCCGAAGAAAACTGATAGTGAGTTCGTGTTTGCTAGTGCACGATTTTACTTCTCTCTTAACATCAGAAAGATGACGAGGTAAGTAAAATAATAGGATTTATAAATTTTGTAGTACAATCGCCTGCGGAATATCTGACTGATATCACAGAATTATGTGTACGTTTCTGAAAAGGATGCAAGCTACTATAAGATCACCGCTCATATGGTGGTTATATTATTTTCAACGATGAATTTGTTCTGCCACGATTTTCGTCAGGTTTTGGATAGTAATAATATATGAGATTATTTTGCTTGAATGAAGTGAGCGGCACACATTGAACCGTTTTATGAATGAAGAGTATAGAACACACAGATACAAACACATACACGCATATATATATATATATATATATATATATATATACATGTATATAAATGTGTATAAACGTGTATATATATATGTATATATAGATGGGTATGTATCAATTTAAAATGTATGGATAAACTGGTTTAAAACACTTGATGCAAAGAATCATTTGAGAAAAATATTGAAGAGAAATATTCGATTTTCTTTATTACTTACGTTTTTATGAGTCATTGAAGTTTTCTATTCATTAAATTATATTTCAAAAAAACGATTATTCTTTTCTTTTTTGTTTTTTTCAGATGTGATAAAATTTGTGTACACTCACGTATTTCTATTTTAAACAATTATCTGGTTATTACTTCTTACAAATTACTGTTATAAATCGTGCTTTAAAAGTTTCTGCCAAATTTATCACCACTAGTTTGCAAAACTACTAAGCAGCTAGCATTGAAGAATTTTATCCCGTGCAAATGAAAACACGAGGCAAGTAGATTCAATATATGGAAAAAAAGAAAACTCAAGAAAATTCCCTTTCCAACTTTTTTGTGAGATCCAAAAGTAAATAGATACACTACAATTTAAAGAAAAACAAAAAGAAAACACGTCGCAGAGTTAAAGTAAAATAACCTACAATCATCTTTTATTTTCTTATTTTGTTTTACTTATTTACTAAAATATTTGCACCTTCAAGTGTTTCATTTGATAAATATTGCTTTTAAGAGCGTCTTCCAATGTAGTTATATATATATATATATATATATATATATATATATATATATATATATATATATATATATATATGTGTGTGTGTGTGTGGGTGTGTGTGTGTGTGTGTTTGTGCGTGTGTGTTTATTACAAGATTTCATAAAGCATAACACCCAAGTTGCGCCTGTTCTAATACAAAGAGGAACACATTTTGATAATCTTTTTGTCTTGGTGACAAAAACGTGAGAGAAAAGAAAGAGGGAAAGATAGGCCGTGAAAAAGAGAGAAAAACAAGTAGACTTATGAAATAAAACAAATTATCCTTAAATAAACAGATCATGCGGTCGCACGGTTTCTGTAAGCCTTTGTTTATCCTATTCATCAGTCTACTTTGAATGCTTTGACAGTGCCGCTGATACTAAATAATTTAATTTAAAACGGAGTGTCGTCCTAAAGCTGTTAATGCAATAACAACTTTTCGATGTTATGTATCTTCACACGGGAAACATAAAATATAGGGACAGATTGCCCTCTTTCAGATTTGGAGAAATCTTACTCGCGCCACAAATTTATCATTTAATAACCTGCAATTTGATTCTGAGATGATATTACCAAGGTATTTCGCCGTAAGATCGAGTCAAATCCCGATGAGCCTTTTAAGAATATTCGTTTTACTTTTTGTTCATGTAAGTATAACTATTCAGTTATGAGGGAGATAATTGACTTATCGAAAAAAAAGTACCAACCGAAGGACAAATTCTTCAGTGTTAATGATTTGAAAGAAATTCCAAAGCTATATATATATATATATATATATATATATATATATGTGTGTGTGTGTGTGTGTGTGTGTGTGTGTGTGTGCATGTATGTATGTATATGTGTATATATGTATGTATATGTATATATACATATATATACATATATATACATAAATATACATATACATAAATATACATACATATATATATATATACATAAATATACACACATATATATATATACACATGCATATATATATATATACACACATATATACATATATATACATACATATACATACATATATATACATACATATATATATATATACATACATACATATATATGATGATTGCAACGTCTTTTGTCAGACGAGTGCCACTTCCTCAGAGATTTAAAATTCATGAGCCCAAATGCCTGAGAGAGTATCTATACAAATATGATGTTACAGAGTGTTAGCTTTGTAGGACAGCTAAGTCTCTCTCTCGGTTCAAAATGTTGAGATCCAGCAACAAGCAAGAGCAAGATAGCCAGCAACAAATTAAACTGCAGACCAGCTTAATGCGGGTACTGGTCTCCCGCTTTATGTTTTTTTTTAAATCAGAGATTTGCTTCTCCTAGAAAGGTTGTTTTCACCACGGCTTACGGGAGCCCTCTCCACCCCAATACACATATACACACACAAAAATACACGGTGCTAGTTGGCCGTTGACCCAGAAAAGGAGTTCATTCGCGCTTTGGAAGGTCTTGTTTTTAATCCTTCAGGGAGACTAGCCGCCCTCCTCACCAAACAAATCTGGTGGGGGAACCAGTTTAGTCGCCGCACACACATACATGCATACATATATATATATATATATATATATATATATATATATATATATATATATATATAAATATATACATACATACATTTATATATACATACATACATATACATACATACACATGCATGCATATATATACATACATATATACATATATATATATATATATATATATATATATATATATATATATATATATATATATATAGTACACTGTGGCAGCAAATGAATACTTTCCATGCTAAACATATCTGAACATGTATAGCAGGAATAGGATTAGTATAAACACTTATACATTTTCTTTATTCGTTTTCCCTTGGTGCCGTGCAGGAAAACAAAATAATATTATGAAAAAATATTCAGAATTTTTTTTTACATATTTTCGACCGATCCTGCAGTCTTCGTCGGTGTAGGGAAAGTGATAAGCATACACGGGGAAAAAGGGAAAAGGAAAAGGAAGGATGAAGGGGATGTACAGCCAACGAGAAGGTTCCACATCAGTGTTAAAGATATACACATATAAGTATGCACACAATAGACATACACATATGAAAGAAAATTAAAAATTAAACACTAAATAGACATGAAGAAACGTGTCTTTACTTTTTTTATATTTTGAACTCGAACGATATTATTTATCCCAAGAGGGAACAAGAATTCGAAGGATTTAATACTTTATGAAGAGAGACGCTGTGGATTCATTTGTAAATCACACATCACAATCGCCGGTACGTCGCGTCACCCAGTAATCCCTTCTTCAGTGCGTTGGTGGAATCGTCCATGCTGCAATGTACACAAGGCCGGATCTTCTGTGATCATCTAGAGATTTCGTCTTCGGAGATACCGGGTGCTCGTTGACGGAAGCAGTTTCACAAGTAAAAAAAATAATAATGAAAGCATCAGCACATCAGCAAATCGAAGAATTTTGAATAAACAAAGACTCCGGAGATTGGGTTGTATGGAATGTATTAAAAGAAAACCATAAAAGAAATATATACAAACATATGTACAGTTTGGAGTATGAATTTGTAAGCAAGCATTTAAACTTCAAAGTGAGGCTTCCCCTTGCTGGAATTCACAGGTCTATTAATTTAACCCTTTTTAGTTATCGGTCAATAGGCGAGTGGGGAGAGAGAGAGAGGAGAGGTGAGGTGGCTTGACTCTCGGACTTCCTCTGTTTTTCTCCGAGTTCCCAGACTCTCTCTTCTGCTGCTCTTCTGTTTTGCTCTGACTCTCTTGGTCTTTATATAGTAGGGCACTGGGTGGAGCGGTAATTCCCAATTCCTTCCCGATCAAGCAGAGTGATCGATAACCAAATCGTCTGATTCTCTCTCATTGGATAATTTGACTGATGAAAAAATTGGCCACGTCTCACAATCCAAAAATAATTCTAACTCCTCCCCGATCAATCAAAAACGCCCGATGGAAAATAACCAGTTTTCTCTCATTGGATAATTGGAAAACTGCGTAATACGCGATAATTGCGTAAGTAAGAAAAATGCGTCCAAAAATGCTTCGTAAATTCTTCACTTAGATGTGGCACGTGTCATTATCAAAGGAAATGAACAATTTATTATTCTGTTAACATCTCGACAAAATATGTTATTGAAAATTGTCAGGTGGCAAAAATCTCTTGACCTATATTTCAGAACTGCGATTCGGTTTGAGAATGAACCAGTTAGGAATGTTATTTTGGGTTCAAATTGTTTTATTAGAGTCATACCAAATCATTTAATATTTGATTCGACAAACATTCTTTGAAGCCGACAAATGCGTGTGTGAAATTTTAATTCCAAGGAAATAATTTATCCTTGTTTTGACTTGTCACAAATATATTTTGTGACGCCAACAAATACGTGTGTGTGTGTGTGTGTGTGTGAAGTCTTTAGTTCAAAGCAAAAAGCATAATCTACCTTTTTGTTGTTTCTAGCTGACACATGAATTGTGTCCTTGAATTTGTCAACAACAAACGTCGGCGCATCCTTTGAACCTGACCATGCGTATGTGCGACTTCAAATCAGAGAAAAAATATCAACAATTGAATCATGCTTTGAAGAAAGAAAGAAAAAATACTTTGGCAGAATTGAAGCCAGCAAAGACTTTCTTCTTTTTCGATGACTGCCCGGGACAAAAATATTAACATATATCTTTTAGTTAACCGGTGTTGCCCGGAAAAAGATCTTAACATCTATCCTTCAATTACCCGATATTGGCCGGGATAAAATATTAACGGTAAATAAAAGTGTCACATCGACCCTAATTGTCTGACGCTGCCTCTCTTTGGTGTTACATTCGCTCCCCATGGGGTGGCGATTCTCAAGATTAAGACGACATCCCATGTCCTAAACAACCAAAGAGGTTCTCCCAACTAATACTACTGCATCTTAACTAAATGTTAATGGTCACTGACGATTTCACGCTGCCTCTCTTTGGTGTTACACCCCCCACACACACACCCACACACACACACACACACATATATATATATATATATATATATATATATATACAGTGATGATCATATTTATTGGCACGGTAAAATAAAAGTTAAATTTTGTCTAATAAATTCTAAAAAAGGGATTAAATTAAAGAAAATAACTAAGTGTATTATGTATTTTTAACTGGCCTTTCCGATGCAGCAATCGGATTTTAGAAAAAATAAATAACAAAGGAACAACAAACATAATTGCAAAAAACCCTTGTTCAAAATTATTGGCACGATTTATTTAATAATCAATTGTATAGCCTTTGGCCTTGATTACCTTCCTCAGTCGCTTTTCATAGTTTACAACCAAGTTGTTGCACTCTTCAGTAGTAATTTTAGCCCACTCTTCCTGACAATAATCCTCCAATTGAATAAGATTCTTAGGCTTCCTTTGCATTACCCTCAATTTTAATGTTCTCCATAAATTTCCAATTGGATTAAGGTCTGGGCTTTGTGATGGCCCCTCCAAAACATTAATACGATTGTCCTCAAGCCATTTCTTAGTCAGTTTAGCCGAATGCTTTGGGTCATTATCTTGCATGAACCACCAACGACGACCAAGTGAGAGCTCTTTAGCAGAGTCTTTCAGGTTTTCATCCAATATTTTAACATAATCTTCCTTTTTTATGCTACCTGTGACCTTAACAAGTCGCCCTGGTCCAGAGGCAGCAAAGGATCCCCAAAACATCAAACTGCCTCCACCGTGCTTCACTGTGGGTATGGTGTTCTTAGGCAGGAAAGCTTCGCCAGATTTTCTGTAAATATAAGACACTTTATTATGGCTAAATAACTCTATTTTCGTTGCGTCAGTCCATAGAACACGTTTCCAGAATGCAACATCTTTATCAATATGACGTTTTGCAAAGGCTAGCCTTGCTTTCAGGTGCATAGGCTTCAATAAGGGAGTCTTTCTCGGACGACATGCTTTTAAACCAGCTCTCTTCAAAACTCTACCAACTGTATGTCGAGATACATTCACTCCGGAGGTGCTCTGTTCATCAACAATCTCCCCAACAGAGATCCTTGGGTTTTGTTTTACTTGTCGAACAATTTTACGTTCATCTCTTGGGGAAAGAATCCTTTTTCTCCCTCTACCCTCTAAACTCATAACGTGGCCTTGCGATTTGAACTTGTTTATTATGGCTCTAACAGTGGATTTGGGAAGGTTTAGCTTCTTTGAAATCTTATCATAGTCCTCCCCATTGGTATGGCATGCTACAACAAGCTTCCTGACGTCTTCGCTGTGTTCCTTAGTTTTAACCATGGCGATTGAAAATTATATAATTTAGTCACTTATAATAGTTTAAATAAATCGCTATCTAAAAATTATCTGAAAAAAATTATTCACTGAATTAGCGTTAAACAAGCATAATATGGCTATAAAAAGTTCAGAAAGCACGTAAACCGGAAATTGATTGATATTATACTGATACTAAAAGAAAAACAAAGCCGTGCCAATAATTTTGAACAAGGGTTTTTTGCAATTATGTTTGTTGTTCCTTTGTTATTTATTTTTTCTAAAATCCGATTGCTGCATCGGAAAGGCCAGTTAAAAATACATAATATACTTTGTTATTTTCTTTAATTTAATCCCTTTTTTAGAATTTATTAGACAAAATGTAACTTTTATTTTACCGTGCCAATACATATGATCCTCACTGTATATATATATATATATATATATATATATATATATATATATATATATATATATATATATATATATATATATATATATATATATATATATGGTTTAATGTAAAAGGAAACAGAAACATCAATTCACAAAAGGAGACATATCCGGATAATGCCAAGCTCAGCAATAATTATTGGAGCTTATACAATAGGACAACAAGAGTATAGAATGAAGACACAAAACTATGTATTGATAGATATAGAATTGCTAATTTATTAAATAATGAGTACAGGCAAAATTTGTGGAATATAAGGGACTATTTATGCCAGGGCATTTCGAAGCATATTTCTTCTAATCAGGCGAGTAGAGAAGGTGTAAGGTAGCATGGGGAGATGCGAAGTGTAGCCTAAGGTGCAGTAGGCATGAGAAGATTAAGAGGAATTATAGAATGTTGTGGGTAGCTTTATTAAATTCTAAATAAATAAGGAGAAACTTATATATAGTATGATATATAAGAATATATATGGTCTTTAACATAGTATGTAGATTAAGGGGGATATGTATTATTGTTAAATAGGGGGTGTATTGTTGATGTGTGGTATTTATTTTTAACGGTTTGTGGGGTGTCTTTTTTCTATGGAGTGGGTAATTGTGATTTTTTTTTGGGGGGATGCAAGGTTGTAAAACTGACTGGTAATATGCGACAATATATTTATAAGTTTCTACTGTTATGATATAGGGAGTATGATCATAAGGGGCCGGTCAGAGATAAGGGTGGCAATGACTATGAGTGCGTATAACTTGATGTAAAAGGTTATGTATACATATTGATGTACTAGTGGGGGAGTAAGGAAACCATAGCTACTTCTTAGAGTGGTAAAATATACCAAATTATAGTAGGCTAATTATAATAGTACGAAAGATAATAGTCATGGCAATTATAATAATAGTAGTAATAAAAAAGCTGAACATAAATTAGATGTAAAATTGAATATTAAAAAAAAAATTAAATAAAATACATAAAATAAAAATAAAGGCAAAATTAAAAATAAACATTAAAATTAAACAGTAACTATAATGTTAGTAATAGTTGTGATAAAATTTAAATTAAATTCAAAACTACTGTTAATAACAATGAAAATGGAGATACTGGTAGCAGTTATGGTAACAATGACGGGAGTAATAATAATGATATCAATCATAATGATGATTATAATAATAATCATGATAAAAACAACAACAACAACAACAATAATAATAAAAATAATAAAAATAATAATAATAATAGAAATCACGTTAAAACAGTGCAGTAATAATAATGATACTAATAAAGGCAGTAGTAGCAATACTTATACCACTACCTCCAACATCACCACCACTATTACCAATAATAATAATAGTGTAAATACTTTTAATACTAATTATTAGGGGTGCGTAAAAGAAAGGGATACAGACAAGTGAGGGGGTTAGAATTGCAGGAAATGTGGTTAAGGAATGAAAGGTAAGTGCACTCGTATAAAATAAAGTAAAATAGTGAATATATATATATATATATATATATATATATATATACACGCACATATACGCATACACATACATATATCTTATAAAAAATAGATGTAGAATAAGCCGGGAAAGCGTAAGAGTTCGGTGAACAAAAGGGTCTTGGGTTTAAATTGCTTCGGTAGTTTAAAGCGTCTACCTGAAAGCTTTAAATTTCTTAAAGTTCGATTATTTAGGCCATCAAATGTATGTTCATATAGACAGGCCAGGCCTAGAAAGTTGAATACATATTTTCTTTTTTATGAACACGAGGTACAGACCCATCGAATCGCCAAAACTACTTTATGTAGTAGTTCTAATCTCCAAGAGATACAAGAAGTATAGTTTATAGCAGTTCCTTAATTTTCCATATTTCTCCAAATATTTTGTTGAGGTGGTCTTCCGTAGATGTTTTGGTCTGATGAATTCTAATTCCCCCCTGATTTGGTTGGCAAAAAACTGTATTTATAAAACGGAGACTCTTGTGATGGAAATTACCCATAGCTGGGCTGGTTCTACTGGGTTCAAATCTAAGTTATATTATCAGTAGAAATTAGCATCTAGATGGAACGCTTAGCTGGTAGTCGGAAGGGGTAGGATCGGGATGGGGATAGGTCTGTATTGGTGACGGGGGGTGTTGGGTTTACTCGGGGATATATATATATATATATATATATATATATATATATATATACATATATATATATATATATATATATATATATATATAATATTTATTACGTCCGAATGGATGAGAGGGAATGTAGATATTTAGAGAAATCTCTTTTATAGAAATGCGCTAATAAAACAAAATGCGAGACTGATTTCGTTCTATTCAGAAAAGTATGTACTGATCAACATGTTAGGACATGCACGGAACCGCTTAAGAATTGTACGTCCATATCTAAGTCGGCCCTTCCTACGGCGAAAAGTAGTTCGTCCAAAAGCTATAAAAAAGTTATCCGGTTAATAATTGTCAAGGTTGCTTTAGTTACGTGTCTTGTAGTATTGTCGAAGGTGTTCGGATTTTAATCGATTAATTTGGTCAGGATCGTGTCGTGTGTAATAAACGGAATTGTTAAGGACCGTGCTGCGCGTGTGATGATGTGTTGTTCTTTTATCCACACAAGAATAATAACACAATAATATTAGCATTGACACTGATTCATATCGGCATGACAGGCAATCCAGAAGCTGACAAACTTGCTAAAGGGGCAACAAATCAGACTCAATACAATATAAAAATCACATACACAGATAGAAAAAAAAACCCTACGTAATAACCTAATGGCAAAAACTAAGGGACGAACAACCAAAACACACTCTTAGAGAAATACACCTGATTATTGTGCAAGAGAGAACCAAAACATCAATACGAAAATTGAACACTATCTTCATTGGAATTCGAATTGATCATAACAGACTAACGCATAAATACCCTCTAAAAGCAGAACCTGACAACATCAACTAATCATTAAATACGTATTAATGGAATGTAAAAAAGATTAAATATTCGTGTGAAATATTTCAAGGAGCAAAATCTTTCACGTTATAAACTTTTGGAACCCAATTTGAAATATATATATATATATATATATATATATATATATATATATATATATATATATAGTAATTTATAAAATATATATGGTGATTAAGCTACACTGAATATTCTGCGTTTCATCCTCTATAGGATACGTCAGGCTTATGCGCGAATTATGTGGTTGCTTCTTGTTTTTATACATGTTGAGGATTTCTAGTTAGCCAATCAGCTTTCTAGTATCCATCGCGCCTCCTCCTATCAGCCAATGGGCATGTATTTTATCGAACAAATGGTCTGTTTTAGAACTAGGTTAGTGGTTTAAGGTAGATCTTTTATATATATATATATATATATATATATATATAAATATACCTATGTGTACACACATACATGCACATATATATATATACATATATATATATACATATATGTGTGATCGTTTATGTATATTCATGTTTATTTAATTTATTTATTTGTTTGTTTTCTATTGTTATTGTTAGTTTTAAAGTTATTTTGTATCGCTATCCTAGAGTGAGTTTTATTTTGTGAACACAGTTGTTTGCTATTTCTCGTCTACAGTTTAATAGATTTTGAGGTTCTTTAAAGTACAGGATAGCAAATTTTTCATGGAGGCATAATTTACATGGGTCGTCTAAATGTCTGCACGTGGTAGGTTGTCTCATTATGTTCCATTCGACTACCGGCGAATGTCCGCTTTCTTTGAGTTCCCAGTATTTATTCGCTAGTGTTGTTTTTATACGGTGTTTTTTTTAATTTTTGAATGTACTTTTGTGGTCATAGTATCGGGTTTTGAAAATAAGGAAGTCATGCCTATGTAATATTTCTTGTTATTTGGGTTTTCTTTCGCAAATATTGTTGCTTGATAGACTACACTTTTTGTTAGACATTTATTTTGGACTGGGCAAAGTGTGCGGTGTCTACAATTGCATTTATATTGTTCGTTATTAGTATGTTTATTTATGGTATGGTTGTTCTTGTCCGGGGTTGGTTTGTTATTATTATTATTATTATTATTATTATTGTTATTATTATTATTATTGTTATTATTATTATTATTATTATTATTATTGTTTTCATTATTATTATTATTATTATTATTATAATTATAATTATTATTATTATTATTATTATTATTATTATTATTATTATTAATTTTATTATTATTATTTCTGCTAGTGTCGGTTTTATTTCTGTCATGGTGTCTACTTTTTATTGTTTATTTTGTTGTTTTTTTTCATTGTTTTCATGTAGTATTTTGTTATTATGTGCTTTAATTATCATCTCTTAATTTTCGCAACAACTGTAAGATAACTTCAAGGTATCTTTATTGAAGATTTTGTGTAAGGGGTTGGTTGCGGGAAAGTGTTTTTCAATAAGATCTAGAAATTTCTTGCCAAGTTTTGTTTTTAACAATTGATTGTATGGGGACGTATATTTACTTAGGGTTTACGTAAATTGGAGTAGCGTTATCTTTTAAGTATGGTTCATATGTGTTTTTATCTAAGTTTAACGTGACGTCCAGGAAGTTTGTTATTTTTATGTTAGCTGATACGTCCGCTTTTAGGCCTACTTTTTTCATTTCTTTTTGCATGATTTTCTTAAAGTTTTCTCCCTTGACTTTGTTGGAGTTTTTATTATAGCTAGTCCGTCATCTCTATATAGGTCGATATCCGTAGTATCGAATATGCTTGTGAGGGTATATAGAATGAATAATCCCACAAGATCTGATGCCTCTGCAGATCGAAAGAATTTTTAATTTTAGTTTTTATCCATTGGTTAGTGTTATTTATTTTATTAGAACTTATATTCTACATTTTTGCTGATGTTGAAAAAATAAAAAGATCTACTTTAAACCACTAACCTAGTTCTAAAACAGATCCTTTGTTCGATAAAATGCATGCCCATTGGCTGATAGGAGGGGGCGCGGTGGATACTAGAAAGCTGATTGGCTAACTAGAAATCCTCAACATGTATAAAAACAAGAAGCAACCACAAAATTCGCGCATAAGCCTGACGAATCCTATAGTGGATTAAACGCAGAATATTCAGTGTAGCTTAATCGCCATATATATTTTATAAATTACTAACTAGCTCTACCTACGTATTGAGCAATTTTGAAGTAATTACTTAAAGTTTACGCATAAATCTATACTTTCGTATATTAATTTTATGTAGGTAAATGAAGTACTTGGAAATACTAAATGTTTACTATGAACAAACCAGTAACTAAAGTCTCAAATTAAGAATATTCTCTTCTCGTTTATGGCATGGAATAACCTATCGGTTGGATGTGCCATTAAACACAAACTTACTTACTGACTTTTATCCCAGGTAGTGATTAGGGCATAAGTTTCAGTTTCTTAGTTGCGCCAAAAGATTGAATAACACACCGATTGCCAAACGAGATTTACCAAGTGTATATTAAGAATGGTAATAGCTATATAGAAAGGAGATCGCCAAACGAGATTTGCAAGTGTATATTAAGAATGGTAATAGCTATATAGAAAGGAGATCGCCAAACGAGATTTGCAAGTGTATATTAAGAATGCTAATAGCTATATAGAAAGCACACATTTGCGTGCAGAAAAAGTTGTTTGATTTACTCTTGTTTCCGTTAGATGCGTTTTGGTCCAATGTCCAGGAATTATGATCGAAACGTTTTTGTAGTCACTGTTTTCTTCGGAGTTATTCAACATTCTTCATTTCATGCTAATTATAAATACAGTACGTTTGGGTAAGTGCGCCAAAAAAACAAAAAAAAAAAAGTGCTCTTTATTTTGCGTGGTTGACAAAAGAGCATTTTTAGCTAGTTGGAGCAATTATACCTAACTTGACACAATTACCCAAAAGTATGGTTTCTATTAATTAGACACCGTCAAAAATGGCCGAAAAATACAAGTGTTGTTGTGTTTTAAAACGAAATTACATTTATTAAAATCCATTATTTCTGAGTAACTTTTTTTTTCCAGAAATATAAAACCCTGAATTTTTTCACATAGAAAGCAGAATAATTTAAAACTTTTTCTACTATGTTTAGTTAAATTTTAAATGTTAAAATTTCCTCAAAAGTTAACAACTTACATTTTTTGTCTTGCACACAAAACGTATATAAATAATTAAAAAATGTTTTTGAAAGAATTAATTTGTTTATTTCTTGTCTAAATAAGATTTAGGGTGATTTTGTATGAGAATATGCAAAAATATTATAATATAAGTACCTGGATTTCAAATAATTCCACTTATTCATATAGGCAACCATTTACTTCGCGTCGATTTGAGACAATGTTTACCTTTGTACTTGATAAAAAGCAAACTATGGAAGACCAAGCAGTCAAAAAAAACTTATTTTTCAGTGACGAAAATTTCAATGTATTATTAAGGCTGAGGCTGGCCAGTACCAGATGGGTGACCATTTGTATGAGTTTGATTTTTAATGTGTATGTGTGGGGGGGTCCGGCTCACCAAAATGGGGGGGCAATTTAAATCAGAATAAAAAAAATATTTCAGCGCGTTTCGTCCACCGCAATTGAAAGGCGGCAAACGTTTTCCAACGGGATCGAAAAAATGATCATATTTTTAAGACAAAGGAAAAATATTTATCGATTGTTTTGTATCGATTCTTCAAAGCATTCCCTGTTTAATAATGGCCATGAATTATTCGGCTCGTTAAAAAAATTGTTAATTTATTTATCAAAGATTTTAAAATGCCTTTTTTCGTATAAATATTATTTTTTATTGTTTTGCTTAACTTAAATTAATTATTTTACTTAACATATTCACTGAATTTCAAACTTCAAAACTCAAAAGCGGAATAATTAAACACAATCGAATTTCTGATATTTAGACGTTAAAATAAGTTATGCAAACAATTTTTTAATCTATAATCCTGTCCCTTACAACAAGACAATATGTTTAGTTCAATTTTAGATGATTTTTTTAAGCATATTCGGAACCCCCTGAAAATAAGGTTATATATATATATATATATATATATATATATATATATATATATATATATATATATATATATATATATATATATCGTTTACGAAAAATAAGTTAACTGTTATAAATTTCAGTATGCTCTTAATAATCGCTGAGAATTTCGTATTGATTGGATAATTACCTAGTTTTTGGTAGGTTTTTCAAAAGACGGTCCGTCAAAAAGTACTTGCATGCCCCCCCAGTTTTGAAGGTGCCTAGTTTTAATATATATTGTGTTTAATATATATATTCCCTTAGGAAATAAATTATTAATAGTACTATAGTAAATTCGAGAAAGCAAGTTGATGCAGCGATTGCAGGTGATAAAGTAACTTACTAAATAGTTTTCTAATAAATGATAGTTGTTTTTTGTATACTTTTAAAGGTTTAAAACTCCCCAGAATATATATATATATATATATATATATATAGAGAGAGAGAGAGAGAGAGAGAGAGCGAGAGAGAGAGAGAGGGAGAGAGAATATTACATACACGTTACGTATAGAATATAGAATGATATATTACATATATGTTACGTATAGTATAATATTTGTGGTTTACTACTCTTAATTTGTCATAAAATATGAAACAATATTGACGCTTGATAATCATACATAATAATAAAGCTGCCTTTTTTATTCAAATAATATGAGCTTACATTAACGGTGCTTTTCAGTAGGATTGAATTGAAAAATCATATATTTTACAAAATCTTTTTACTTACGTGTCACGTTTATATAAGTATGAATTACATAAATCTAGAAAATGGTCAAGGAGAACAGTTTGCTGAGACTATAGGTTTTTTATATATAAAATGTAACTGATATAAGCAATTCTTTATTTTAGTTTTGTAAATTTCAGAATTGTAAATATTAAAGATTTCTGTTAATACGATTAATATTAATTATTCGAAATATTAATTATTACTTTTAATTATTTTCTATGCAATATATATTACTGGATATTTACAAATTTATCCGTGATATATAATTTTACCCAAACTTTATTATTTGTTTATCACATTATACAGTTTTAGAACCGCTGCTATTGCTTCGATTCTTTGTTTTCAGCAATAAGAAAATATGATATAAAAAAAATGCAGCTTATTTTGTTTAGCAAACATACGCAAACAATGATCATTACGGATAAAGAATAGAATACGATATGTGCGTTTATTAATCCGTCGCATATTTTAGATGTGATGGGCAACCCATTATTTTAGCAGGAGTATAATTGTCAGAAAAAAACTGGCAACGCACTTAAAAATACCTCGGAATAAAATGCAGGAGCACAGGCATCTGATATGAGTTTGTGTTTTCCTGAATGTATTATTATATTTGGGGTACACGACATTCATTATTGGGAATATCAACCAGATTTATAGGCCGATTTGATACTAAAATCTTCAAAAAACAAATTATTTTTGATAGATCCGCAAAGTGTCTCCAAAACCAAGGTCATGTTTACGAATAGGGTAATAGTGTAAACACCTTAATAAACATATGCACATTATATATATATATATATATATATATATATATATATATATATATATATATCCATATATAGAGAGATTGAAAGAGAGCGAGAGAGAGAGGGAGAGAGAGAAAGAGAGGAGGTTAGTGTGTGAGAGAGAAAGGGAGTAAGATGCTTACAAGCGGCGCGGAATTTCTTGGTCGTAAAATACTTTTAAATCTGATACTTTGATTAATACAGATTTCGTATATATTATTATATAATATTGGATACAATATATAGTAATGGTTTTAAAATGAACAAAATCACTCGTGCAACAATCCCAGAAAGCCAAATCGAAACTTTTTTATTTACGAATTACAATTTCTTTGACGTTTATGTCTGAGCTATGAAGACATGACTGCTGCAAGGCTAATAATAAAAATATGAACCAATATTTATTACGTTACGCATGCATATTCGTATTGCCGTCGTTCGGCCTTGTGCTATGTAATTATATTTTTTGATTCTCCAATTTTGCACCGGTTTTCTCCGGTTAAAACGCAAATATCAAGTTTAGCATGGCTCCGAATAAACGTATAGAAAGTTTCATGTCTATTAATCAATAACTGACAGAGGAAATTCTTAGGTACTATTTTAAAACAACCATATATATATATATATATATATATATATATATATATATATATATATATATATATATATATATATATTATATATAGAAGAGTTTTGTGTTTACTCTGCATTTTTTACACAAATGTTACGCAAGTATAAATCAGTTAGAATGTCTGCATACTAATAGGGAATTAATTAAGATGAATGTTTATAAAAATAGGCAAACAAACTAGATCATTTGCAGGTTAATACAATTCCACAGCCCGTGTATTAAATCGTTCACTTTCCCTTTTAAATAAATAAAAAAGTGTTTTTTTTTAATATAAATACCAATACTTAAAAACAATTTCATAGGAATCTATATATATATATATATATATATATATATATATATATATATATACACACATACACACATACACATACAAAACAGTTTCGCTGTATCACATCTCTTCTTTGCAGGTAGACCAGCATAACTCTCTAGCTATGGATTTACCTTAAAAATCATCGAGTTGATAGTCAAAATTCTAACCTGCGTTTAGTGGGATCGGTGCCCGCAAACTATGCCATCAAATGTGCATTTCAAATAGACACTCGCCAACAGCTTTACTGCCCGAGCGGCTTGTTTATTTACAAACAAGAAAACAGCGAGCCTAGCTTTAAAGCTTATTGGGAAGCGGGTGAGAAATATTTGGGGGCACTTCAAATAAAATTTTCCAGAGACAGTACTTTTTTTCTGTATCACAGCTCGTCAGTGCGGCAAACCAGTCTCTTTCCTAGCTCGATATTGAACTCCAACCACCGAGTTTATAGTCGGCAGATTTACCTCTTGCCCCCGGCATTACTGCGCGCAAACTTTCTCATTAAATGGATATTTCAAATAGACACACGCACCGCCGCCTTTACAGTACTCAAAGTGGTTGTTTGTTACAAGCAAACAGGAAGCTTATATATACATATTAATACTCATATATATACATATTTCTTCAGAATAGTTTTTATTTAACAATCAGTTGTTATGGAAACGTGAGATTGTAAGGATTACAAAATATTACCGGCATTAATAGTCTATAAGTTATCCCTGCTAAACAAGAATTGCTCGATATGCAAGATAGAGCAAATTAATTAAATTGTAATTCAATGAATTTCAAAAAAAAAACTCTCATTGAAATGAATTTCATATCAAAGAATTTTTTATTATTCTAAGCAAGACAAAGAATGCTTTAGAAAATTAACCTCCTTAACCTATAGGGGCTCGATGTCTACCATCTCATCAGAGGAGAGAGAATATTAGCAAATATTTATAAAGGTATGCACCCTATTTGCTAAAGTCAGTGAGACATGGAAAGACAAAGTCAAAATAATACATTTATCGTAAGTCCTGAAGCAGGAGGATTTGCAGAAAAAGGATATGAAAGTTTTTTTTAGATCCAGCTTGCTTGGTAAAATCCATGTTATGCGTTATTTACATCCGCTTGTTAATAAGGTCCAAGTTATATGTTGGGTAATCCGCATAGCTGTGTATATTCGAATCGGGCAAGTTCGTGTATCAATTTGTTTGTGAGTCCAGCGATACTAATTCAGAGTCTAGTAGAATTCTTTTCATTAGAATTCTACATTTTTAATGGGGCGAGGTGTTAATATTAGGGAGAGTAGGTCGTGGTGAGTGGTAGGAAGTGGGGTGAAACATATGTGCATATTAATCCCTATATACACATGAACACACATATACAAACTCACACATACACACAATATACACATATAAATAGATGCATACACACATACACATACCCACACGCATATATATACATATACACACGCATATGTAAACACATATATATATATCTATATGTATATACACACACGCATACATGCAAATACACACATAAACATGCATATATATATATATATATATATATATATATATATATAACTAGTAATCTCTTTAAATAGAATTCAAAGAATCGTAAAGTTTGAGCGGTCGCTTAATTGAGGGCAGGTCGTGTACTAGATATATAGAGACTTGGTTCGGGAAGGACTGAGCGGGAACGTAGAGTATAGAGGTAAGAATAAAAAGAATGAAAATAAAACAAAATGAAAAATAAAATGATGGGCCAAATACGAATATGGAATAATTCGTTTTTTTTCCAAATTTCTCCTAGTTTCAATAATAAATAATAATACACATTATTTGATATTAAATTCATTTCGATGAGAGTTTTTTTTAAATTCATTGAATAACAATTTTATATATATATATATATATATATATATATATATATATATATATATACATACATATATATATAAGAACAAATAATTATAAAACATGTTAAAACACTTTGAAATAGAGTTAAAACATATTTAATTTGACAAAGAAATCACAAAATAGCAGATAGTCCTTAATCCTCGGAGTTTCGGAGAAATATTTTCCTTCTCATCAGAGGTTAAGATTTAGCAAAATGCGGGCTGAGATTTTGCTTGCAAAAGCATTTAATGAAACTACAAGTAAGTCATAGAGCTTACCTGTTAACTAATAGTGAAACAGAGGGAATAGGGCGAGGAAAAGTTGATTCACGTGAATGGATAGTCTGGTGAAGGACAAAATATCCAATAATGATAAAAGTGCAAAAAATCCCAAATCCAAAAATGTTGGTTAAATTTCAATTTCTACCAGTAATATCCAAGGGCATCTCGTTATTGCAAGATGGTCTAAAGTAATCCAAAAGATAGAAATCCGTGGAATAATTCACAAATAACTACAAGGAAAAAGGAATGAGTTCAAATAATAGTATAAAAAGAAAGATAAGAGGTTCGTAGAAAAACTAATTTAAAACAACTATCAAGGCTGGGCTTATTTTAGAAGAATGAGTGAAGAAGAACAAAAAAAATGAAAAGTGTTTGAGTTAATTTTTGAATAGAAAAGCCAATGCCAAAATGATACAGACAAGATTACGTTGAAATGGCGCCAAATCTTACGCAACAAAAGGGTCAACTGAAATATTAATTTTATTACTTAAGAATTAAATAAAGAGCAGGGGTTAATTAACTGAGAAGAATGATAAGTTAAATACATACACATGTATATGTATACATACATATATATGAATACATACAATTACACATATACATACACACACATATATTATGAATACATACAATTACACATATATATATACAGGTAACATATATATATATATATATATATATATATATATATACAATACAAATATACACTGAGATATCTTCATGTTCCGTCCTATCTTCCCTGGGATCCTCCGACCACTCCATCGTATCAGTTAAGAATAAAATGAGATACAATAAGTCTTCAGATATACCCCTCAACCGTACTGTATATCGATACTCAATGGCTGACTGGGATAGCTTTCGTACATTCATATCGTATCTACCTCTGCATTCCATGTTTAAAAAGGATATGCCCTCTATAATATCAGACCTGACCGAATGGTTAATTGTAGGCATAGACTGACTCATACCTTCCAAAAAATGCCAATAAAAACCTATCAGCCAGCCATGGTTCTCCCCAGAATGTGCTGCTGCCATTACGCAGAGAAATAACGTATTCCATTGCTACCAACGTAATATATGTCCTGAGACTAAAGCTGCTTTCAGGACTGCCAGCAAACATTATAAAAGAGTAATAAAAATGCAAGAGAGCTATATGTTCAGGCCGTCAAATCCAGAGATGCTGAGCAGCGGCTTGGTTCCCAACAGTTTTGGCAAATAGAAAACAGGATCCTTACCAGAAACATGCGTTCTATCCCAACCATAATTAATGGACCTGAGGTCATCTCATCAGCATCAGACAAGGTAAAACTATTTTTAAAAAATTTGGAGCTAACTTTACCCTCTGTGACGAAGGTAATCAACTCCCCGTATTTCCTCCTACAACAGACAACATACTATCGAACATACAAATATATGTGCCTGAGGTCGCCAAACTAATCAAGAACCTCGATTCCAGTAAAACAACTGGCCCAGACCGCAGTTCAATGAGAGTGTTGAAAAAGCTTCGACCAGAATTTGCCCCATACTTACAAAACTGTTAAGCGTTTCTCAAGAAGTGATTTCCAACACCCTGGAAAACCTCGTCAGTATGCCCTTTCTTCAAGAACTATGGTGATAAGTAATCTCCCTCACAGTATAGACCAATAAGGCTCTTGTGTGTCATGAGCAAGTTACTTGAATCCATATTAAATAAAGATGTAGTCAATCACCTCAGCAGAAATAACAGCCTAATGACATGCAATATGATTTCTGTTCTGCTAGATCTACACCAGATGTGCTACCAGCTATACTCTCGAGCAAGGCTTCCGTCCTAGGACAATTGCGCTTGACATATCAAAGCCTTCGATAAGGTATGCCGTAAGGGCCTACTTTACAATATTTCCATCTACGGTATAACTGGAAATGTATCCTTAATAATTAAACCATTTGTCTCTCATAGGATCATAAGAGAAGTGGTTGATGAACATCAATCAGAGGTTCATAATTATTATGCTGGAGTCCCCCAGGGGGCAATCCTGGGTCCAACTCTCTTCCTGATCTACATCAATGTTCTCCTAAAACACACACTTAAATCATTCGTTGAGATCTATTCTGATGACACGCCAATCTATGGCAACATATCAAAGGCCGTAAATGACAAAGTTCTCTTTGATTTTTCTCCTTTGATCTTGAGCACGTGGTACAGTGGGGGAAGAGCCGGCTGGGTACTTTTAATGAATCCTCAACCAGGCTCCTATCTTTACATTAGCAACGCTCTGTTCCTCATCTAGCATCACTTGAAATTGATGGCTCAAGTCTTGGGGGGGATTCATGTTTTGACAAGCTCCTGGGTTTGACCTTTACTCCTGATCTGAAATGGAACACGTATATAAAGTCTGTTGCCCGGGCCCCTGGGAAAATGGTGGGATCCCTCTACCGCTCCAGAAGATATCTCCCTACTGACACAATTCTTTATCTGTATAAATTGCAGTACGTCCAATGAAATAGACTTCGTGACATAGTGAGGGAATCCCTCTTCTCTTCCCTGCAACCTGTCTTCCACATAAGAGACTTGCGATCCTGCCTTTGTGTTATCATTATTTTCATGGCAAGTGTTCGCCCGAGCTCCAATCTCTAACCTCCTCGCCAATCCTTCATGATAAACACCGTTCTAGCTAAAACCACTGTCAGTAATTTCACCCACAATTTATATGTGTCTAAATCAAAACGAAGATTCCATGAAGAACGCTTCTTAGAAGTGCACGCTTGTGGATCTCTCTTCCGTTTGCCTGCTTTCAACCTGCCTACAACTTGGATGTCTTAAAGTCCAACATAAACAAATTCCTGTTTAATCGCTCCCTTAAGTAAGACACTTTATCAAATCTACAATACCAACTATTAGTACGATATTATCCGATTGATTATTGTACAAAATATAACCCTTACCACCGAGTGGTTTCCGGGCCTTGATAAGTGGTCACCCTTATGTAAAACACACACCCACATATGCATATATATATATATATATATATATATATATATATATATATATATATATATAAGTACACAGATGAGTAAATAAATAAAGAGTTTTAAAAATGTATGGGAGGGGATGGTCAGTATCTGCAAATTCCGGAATAAGTCAAGTAAGTTTGTAAGTTAATGCACATAGTAAAATATAAGTATATATATATATATATATATATATATATATATATATATATATATATATATACATGCAGAATATAAATGTGTAGGTGGATTGATATGTTTGATTGATAGTAATAGTTAAACACAAACGGAGATTGCAGATGTTAAACTGGCCAAACAAAGAAGAAATAAAGAATAACAATGAAAATAACAAAGTTATAAAATGCTAAGAAATATGTAGAAAAAAAGAAAATGTTATATATATATATATATATATATATATATATATATATATATATATATATATATATATACGAGCAAACCGTTAATAAAACATGTTAAAACCATTTTGAAAATAGTTAAAAATATATTTAATCTGAAAAGGAAACACGTGATAAGTGGATAGTCCTTAATCCGCGGAGTTTCGACGAAATACTTTCCTAGAAATTGTCTGTATTTTTTTTTTTTAGATGAGGTGTTTTCATTTATTGAGATTGTCGGACTGACTTCCTAATCTTGGTTTTTTATCGTCACAATGTTTCAGCCGTTTTGCCCTTATTACTGCGGGGGTACCGTGTTCGGACTCCAGCTAGGTTCTGGGACATAGTTGCTGATTCTCTGCTTTGAATGTTACATTTTACTGCCTCCGTTCAGGATTGAACTCCGCACATTTGGGTAACTGCAAACTTTGATACAACGTCTAGGACCACTCGGCCATATGCCACTAGAAGTAACATTCAAAACAGCCACTCGGGCATATGTCACTTGAAGTAACATTACAAACACAGAATCAAAAACTATGTCCCAGAGCCTAGCTGGAGTCCGAACACGGTACCCCCGTAATAATAATAAAGGGTTGGATTCGAGACTCCTAACAAACGGTTCCCCAGTTCGATACAAAACACCTGATGAAGGCCGGAGGGCAAAACGACCGAAACGTTGTGACGATAACAACCAAGAGGAGAAAGTTAGTCCGACAATCTCAATCAAATACTTTCCTTCTCATCAGAGGGTAGGAATTAGCAAAATACGGGATCGATTTTGCATACAAAAGTGTTTGATGAAACAACAAGTAAGTCAAAGATAATAGTGGAGCAGGGGGAATAGTATGAAGAAAAATGTGATTACACGTGAATGGATAGTCTGGTGAACGATAAATAATCACATGAAGGTAAAATATACCTTCAAGAAAGTTAATTGAATTTCCATTTGCACAAGTAAAATCCAAGGAACCCCCGTATAAAAGCGTCAGATTAAGTTTATGATAGGGGATATGAGTGTCGGTGTTAAGATAAAGTGTAACATCTAGAAAAGTCGAAGTTGTTTTCGTGTGGTTCGATAATTATTTGATGGCCAAAGTTATTAAAAAGTTACGTAATTTTTTAATTGTGCTGCTGTACTCTCTTGGCCGGCCGTTGTAGTAAAAAGGGCATCGTCTCTATAAAGGCCTCCTTGGATATGTTTAAAGTGGTATTTAAGTTCTTTCAGTAAGAATAGTCCCACTAAATCGGTAAATTCTGCAGAGTCAGAAGGGCCCATCAACGTGCCAATATTATCAGGGGTCTCCTTTCTAGTTCAAAGCTTATTGTTAAATTGTATAAGGGAATTTCTTGCTAGGGAAATTAATGTAATTTATAAATTAGTTTAGTAAGAATTTCTTTTAGCAATGAAAAGAGCCTTATTTAAAAGGATCGGAGTAATTGATTGATAATAATTTTGGATGTCAAAGGTTCTGAAGTTAAGGAGGTGTTTAATTCTAAGGGAGACAAACCAATTCATTACAGTATCTGAATTCAGTCAAAGAGGGAAACTTACTTTTTCTTTAATATTAGGGATGAGTCTATCTAAGATATTTTTGCTTACACCTCCGTTAGAGTTACATGGGCAGATAAATCTGATGGAAGGGTTGCCATAGAAATTAGGTTTATGAAGCTTGAGGGTAAATCTATGGGTACCGGGAGGAATTATTTCAGTGAAGTTATGAATATTCGTAGAAGTCAGTAAAAGTTTAGCTTCAGAATTAATGGAATATAAAGTCTTAGGAGGAACTATTTTATTAGATTTATTAAGTTATACAAATGTTTTTATACGTAGGATAGTCAAGTTTATAATAATTTTTGGTCTTATCAGCAACGACGAATGCATGTTTATTATTTTTAACTTTTTCAGCAAAATTATTTATTTTTTGAGTAACCAGATTATAATGGTGTTTTTGTTTCTAAAATTTAATTTTTTGGACTAAATTTTCCATGTAATTCTCAAACTCCAATTACGGAATTTCTTTGGATGTTATTTGTGCAAATGGAAATTCAATTAACATTCTTGAAATTATATTTCTGGAGTTTACCGTCATTGGATTATTTATCTTTCACCAGACTATCCATTCACGTGTAATCCCCTTTTTCTTCACCATATTCCCTCTGCTTCACTTTTTTTGTTATCAAGTCATATCTTTGACTAACTTGTTGTTTCATGAAATACTTTTGTATGCAAAATCCGATCCCGGATTTTCCTATTTGCTACCCTCTGATGAGAAGGAAAGTATTTATTCGAAACTCTGCTGATTAAGGAATATCCACTTATCAAGTGTTTTTTTTTCAAAGTGTTTAACATGTTTTATTATCTGTTTGCTCATATTATAAGCTATATCTCCTATTTGGTTTTATCGAGCGTTTACATCTGGCTGAGATATATTTATAAATATTAATTATTTAATATTTACAATATACTTTAGTTTTACCATCTTGGATAATTTTGGTAAATGTAATTGTAATTTTTATATATATATATATATATATATATATATATATATATATATATATATATATATATATATATGACAGGTTAATTTAATAGCTATGTAATTTACAATTCAACATATTTAAATTTGGACTTATGTTTGCAGAAGGAAATCAGTTCATTTTTCCTTTCATTATATTCCTACTTTGACGTATTATAATTATAGCTTCGGTTGTGCAAAAGCGACATGACATGGGGGCTGGAGTATAAGGTTTAATCTTTTTTAGGATTGTCTATTTAATAGCGAAAAGGTTATATATATATATATATATATATATATATATGTATATATATATGTATATATATATATATATAGAGAGAGAGAGAGAGAGAGAAAGAGAAAGACTTGATTGTAATATACTGAGCTTCACTGAGTTTGCATAATTAAGTAAAATTTCATATACCAATAAGTTTTAAGCCAAAGAGAGATGCCTTAAAAAGTAAGCTACAAAATTATCATATTCCATAATTGAGCATTAATATACTGTATTAACAAAAAAAGACTTCAAAAAATGAATTGATAGCAACAGAAAGTGCATTTCATTTTCAGTTACAGATGTTTCCATACCAGTCCGACAATTTCAAGCATTATGGCGTTTGAAAATTTTTACATAACCAGAATTTCTTCAGACTTCTTGAATAAAACACATCTTGACAATAGAACATTGTTTAAATAAAATTCACTTAACGGAAATGAAGGATGCGAAAACGCTTAACCTGGATGAATCCTCCATCAAAAGGCCATTCAAATATTAATATATCACCTAATTTTCCAACCCTTATATTAAAACAGGCATACGAAGTTTCCACAAAAACCCGTAGCCAATTTAAATATTTAAAAATTATCATTCATTGATTTGCTAAATAAGATTTCTATATTTTTTATTTCAGATAATCAATTTAAAAAAATATATATTTTTTAAAATTTTATTTCTATATTTATAATGTGGTCAGAACAATATTTTCACTTACGTTACGGGTAAATTTTAGTTGCGTATTTGCTCATTTGTGGCAACAATGTGTACAAATATCGATTATCTAATTACTTTCATTTAAGACCAGTTTAGGGTTGATATTTTATTAAATAAGAAAATAAAGAAAACAATACCTTATGTTTATTAATTCTCATACAAAATTCCGAGTAAAAGGTACAATTCTATTTTTCATGATTTAATATTTTAAAATCCATTATCGTTCTAATCAAATACGGACCCATTTTGTTATAAAAAAACTCATTACAAAGGGAGATAATCCATTGCATTGTTAAAAACTAGTTAAAGAATTTTGTGGAAATAAAGGTCGTATTTAGTGCTCATAACAGTTAAAGGGAGATAGCTAAATCCATTTGATGTTTCAGGTCTAGTCTAGAAAGTTCCTATGATTTATTAATTAATTAAATTTAACAGATACAGAAAAAGGCTACGATAGCTTATTAAACAAATTAAGAATCTAAAGTATATTTCTAATCTTAAAACTGATTATTTACTCATGGGTTTAACCTACATTAGCTATCCATCCATAATCTACTTGGGTTAATCGTGACTCCAAAAACCAAAACTACAATTAATGTAATGTGTTCGTGGATACCTAAATAAAATAATATATATCCTCTAATAATTATTCTGACAACAAAGCGACACAATAGCTACAAATGTGCTTCACTCTGATGAGAAGGTGTATACCTTTGGATTTTGGATAAGAACATTTAGAATAAGGGTAAATAAACCAGCAGGGATTCTTCAAAATGAGATGTCAGATCAATTAATTTTCAATCCACTAATTGCTAATTAATTTTTTTAATAATAATTGCTCGTTTATTGTTAAGTTGTTTTATTGATCTGGAAAGGGTGCCACTTATTTCACCATCAATACTGCTACAACTAAATACTAAAATGCTCAAGGTTATGGAACAGTGTTTCCAGTCTTTCTTGATCTTTATACTTCATCTATATTTCTTATCCAGTTTAAAATAATAGAAACCATATTTGCTTATTATATTTGGATCCTCCGTTTAGACTACATATTTTCCAGCTAATTAACTCTGCATTAAAATTTGATCCTTGTATCCGAGGATGCTTATCGTTATAAAAAGTTATACATCCTTTACATTTAAGGCGTGATACCAGAAAGCTATTACTGTGAAGACATCCCTGTATGGCATCTACCCTTTATTCAACATTTTTTCATTAGAATTCACTATGTATAAAGCTTCCAATAAACATAGATTGCATCTTTTGGATTTCCCAGGGCTGTACTTCCTCCCCCTTTCCACTGCTGACCATTTTCATTCAAAATGCTTATTTTTTCTATTAAGTTTATTTGTTGTATTTGCAGTTGTATTCCTCTTTTTATTCCGAATGCTGATTCTTGTACCCTCCCCACTGCAATCGGTAACACCTTCTCTATTAGTTTCCTCTCTGGTTCCTTTTTAAAGGATACTACATGGTTTCTATATCTTTCCTTAGACACGCATTTCGTGACCCCAAGATATACCTTTCTTGTAATTTTGTTTTTTTTTTTTTATCTTGCATTTATACACTATATCTGAGGTTAGGGATACCCCATCCAACGGACAATTCACAGGTATTCTGCAATTACATTTTCTGTATAAGACACTTTCATTCGATGCTAACTCGTTATTATTCTTTATTTTGGATAATTTTAGTTTCTATTTATTATTCTCCTTAATCTATTCTCTGAGGTGAAGTTTTTATCAATTATTCCGTAGAAGTCCCTAGGTATATTATTTTGGATTTGCTCGCTGAACTGTGGATTGAACCAAGCCTGTCTCTTGCGTCTATTTCTCTTATTAATGCTACCCCCTCGTCATTACCTGTTCTTCCGTTATTATTACTCCCTCCGTTCCCTTTTTTTGCAATTATCAACGTGCCCCTTATTGATCTTTTTTTTCTTTCTAGCTCTCATCGCCATGTTGTACGAGACAGTGCAGTTAGGTATATTGTTCTTACTATTATTGGTCCTATTATACTCAATTTTTCCATTGTATCATGATCTCATCAGGACATCATTGTTAAAATCCTTGTTTTTATCAAAAAGACTCAAATTCTAAGAAAGCTCTGAAACTTTTTGGAAACGTTGGAAATCAACGCCTTCTTCATACACTTCGGATGATTCGATTGGTAATCTGTGTAGAATATTTTGTGGTTGGGTTTGTGAATCGGTTCATATGTGTTATCATTTAAGTTGAGGATAACATCTAGAAAGTTAACTATCTTGCAATTGCTGTCAATATATATATATATATATATATATATATACATGTATACATACATATATATATATAGATGAATATATATAAATATTTATATACACATAAAAATATATATAAATATATAAATGTATATATATTAATATATATATAAATATATATATATAAATATATTTAAATATATATATATAAATATATATATAAATATATATATATATAAATATATATATAAATATATATATATATAAATATATATATAATATATATATATAAATATATATATATAAATATATATATATAAATATATATATAAATATATATAAATATATATATATAAATATATATATAAATATATATATATAAATATATATAAATATATATATATAAATATATATAAATATATATATATATAAATATATATAAATATGTATATATATAAATATATATATAAATATATATATATGTGTATATATATATATATAGACGTACTCTATTTATCTATTTACCTCGATATCTATGAGGATATTTTTTGCTATACTCTACATTTTTACTATAAAAACTATTACAAGATTGATATAAAATCTTAATTTTTATTGACTGAAAAAATTATCACGAAATTCAAGACTAATCTTTAAGTGCACATTAAGAGTCTTTTAGAGCATTCTATTTTTAAAGATCCTAAAATTTTTCATTAGAATTTTATGAATGATTTTCTGAGGCAGACAATGAGATTAATTGCGAACATATCAGTGTCTTCTTTACCTAAGTGAGCTGTGTGGAGTGAAAGTAGTTTTTTAACTAAGAAGTATATGCGTCTTGTTTTTTAAATGTATATCATCTTCAATCGGAACTGAAACCAAAAGTCATGAAAACAAATATATATATATATATATTATTATTATTATTATTATTATTATTATTATTATTATTATTATTATTATTATTATTATTATTATTATCATTATTATTATTTGAGTTTCTTCATCTATTATTGAAACCTAGAAAAAAACTTCTGAGGTGTTTTTGATGAAAGTTTTTTTTTTTTTAAATTAGATTACTGGAGTGCCATCATCTCTAATCGAAACCGAAACAAGACCTAATGAAGGGTTTTTTTGTAAAATTAAAATAACAGAGAATAATGTTTTCTGTCAGATATAATCGAAACCGGAAGTAAAACGTATGAAGAATTCTTGGTAAATGTATGTATTACAAGAATTGATGTGCATAACAATAACATGAAAGTCACTTGGTTGTAAGCATGGCCCACAAACTAAATAATAGCACACCCGTTCTCTTATTTATATATAGCTATTTTCGGATAACATACTTAACGACATACTTAGATCAATATATGAATACGTCTGTATTAAAACGAGACCGGACGTTTTACGATTGTAAAATTTTCTAAATATTGTATTTTGATCCATTCATTTTTCGTGATTATTTTTTAGATACCTAATTTTCTATTGGTGATCTTATAATACCCAATATATGTAGTCATTTCAAACGTTGAAAAAATAGAACATTGACACCTTTAGGTTTAATCGAATAAAAACTTTATTCGCTAGTATAAACGCTAACTGGCGCTAAATATCAAAACAATAAAGTTTAAGGTAAGTAAACGTAAAACTGTACATCTGCAGATGCGAGGAGGATAATAATATGAAAGGTTTATCTCTGCCGAGTGTAAATTTGTCAGTCCTTACAATTTGCTGCTATCGAATGTGATCACGTGTCTGAATTGCTTTTGTATATATTTTAAGTCTGTAGATTAACAAATGAAAAAATCAGTTTGGAAGACACGTTCAGCACATAGACAAGTAGATTATATCTAAATACACAATGTTCTCTACACACAGACACCCATATATATATATATATATATATATATATATATATATATATATGTATATATATATATATATATATATATATATATATATATATATATATATATAATAAAATAACAAGAGTATGAAATAAAGTCACAAAACTATATATTGGAAGGTATAGAATGGATCATTTGTTGAATAATGGAATACAAGTAAAATTTGGGGGATAGAAGAGAATCCGTATGCCAGGGAATTCCGAAGCGTAATGTTTTTCATCAGAATATCATAATATATATCACAAACATCGCCTTTATTTATTTAGCATTCAATAAAGCTTCCCCCAACATTATATACTTCATCTTAATCTTTTTTATCTTATTGTATAAGCTTCAATAATAACTGTTGTGCGTGGTATCATCCAGATAAATCTCCTCTTGTGGAATTGAACGCTGCCTCTTCGTCTTTCGCATTAAGCTGTATATATATATATATATATATATATATATATATATATATATATAGATATATATACATGTATATATATATATATATATATATATATATATATATATATATATATATATATATATATATATATATATACAAGTGAGAGATAGGGACTTTGGAAATAAAAATGTTTTCTAAAATTTAAATCTCAATAAAGAGCTCTTTCAAGTCTAGTTTAAAAAAAAATGCCAGAAAGCGATTCTAAATGTAATAACAACTGTAAAATAAGGAAATTTCCAACACACGGATTTTGTAACATTTTAGAAAAAAATACAATCATCACCAACTAATTTAAATATTGAAAAAAAAAAAAAACAGTTCACAAAAAAGTAATCCTTACACTTCATACTCCATTATTTCCATGAATGTGCACGTTTCTTGGCAGCATTTTCCCTGATTTATTCCGGACACTCCTCTTGAGGCTAGATGTAAGATAGTATCAAGACATTTTACAGTGAATCCTGTCCTCGTTTGCTTAAATTTTGAAAAAAAACATATTCCCATTGATTCGCAATTCGATGCAATACTGATATCGTTTTGCGTGGGTTATTCATTTAAAATAGTGTGTAGTTGAAAGAGGAATATTGTCAGCAACTGATTTCTTTTGCCGGTTAAAATTGTTCTAAGTTTTATGTTAATTTTTTTCTCGACTATTTCTTAACGATGGAGGCTATTGGGTCATGGTTTTGTATTCTGTGCTCATCGTGTTTGAACTCGAAAAGGTAATTCAATAAAAGATAACGGCAGGCTGTTGGCTGATTTCGAAAGCCACGTTTCATGCTCAGAATAGAATAATTAATAGTTAAAATTACTTCTCGGGTAAAATTGGGCTCGTGGACCGTAGGTTGCCGACAATTGTACTATTTAATATAAGAATAAAAATTGAAAACTCGACATTAACTAAGAAATTTGTCTTCATCTGATCAATAAAAAAACAATAAATAAAGAATCTCTTTAGGACATGGAATTTTAGAGCCAAATGTTTGCTTCAGAAGACGTGAAACAAAACAATATGTACAATGCTTACAAACTAACAAGCTAAAGGATATTACCTTAAGATTGAGAAATAATATATGCATGCAACAACAGAAATAGATGGTAAGAGGTAGTAAGATATATAGGAGGGGAAAGAGGACGTATATGAGATAATAGGGAATGTATAGTGTAGTATTCTTGTGAAAAATATTTTATTCTTCAGTAAGTCAAACATGAGGTTCCCAAACTTAACTTTTTGTTAAACCAAAAATTTCAGACAACCTTGAAATAAATATGAAAAAATAAACAACATACAATCGAAATCAATCAAGTCAAATATTCAAAAGAAGAATGCACAGTGTGTCCAAAAATGCTGTAACACATTTTATTAATAAATATAGATTTATGCATTTTTTAACAAAACTAGCAAGTTTTTAAAACTGATTGAATGTAAAAACTTGAAACTATTTGGGAAACTTCTATTTCTTACGTGTAATTAATATTTGTTTTGATAAACCATCGTAAAATAATATTTAAAAAATAATATTTACCAATAAAAAAATGGGCAATTTAATTTTTTTTATCCATGATCCAATAAATAAACATTTTAGATTACTTTACTATATGCCATGGAAAGGTATCATTCCGATCAAGTTTAAAGTGAAATTATATGAGAAAAAGGTCGAAAATCACTACAAAGTAATCTATGGTTTCGAGAATGTGCATACTCTACCGTTCCATAAATTATAAGTAATAAAGACAAATATAGAATCAGCAGTACTTTAGATAAGCAAAGAAGTCTTTAAGCAATTAGGTAATTATTTTTGTAAAACAAAAAATCCTTGCTTCGAGTAGAAAATTATTTATTTATGGTTGATTTCGGATCGGCTTTATATTTGAATATTTTATTGTCAATATTTTTTTTTATTATGGCTCCCACGTTCTCTATGTACTTCATATATACTGGTAAGCAAATCTAGTGATTTTCGGTCTCAACAAATATATAGGATGCAATATTTTTATAAGACAATACTAGCCAAATAAAATTTCTCAATATACATGATAGAGCAAATTGTCTCCTTTCGACGAGGATTTTCGATTTAAGATTAGCATATATTTAAGATTTAAAGTGCAATATCCCTTTTTCGCATCAATATCTATTTCCCTTATTCTATATATATATATATATATATATATATATATATATATATATATATATATATATATATATATATATATATATATACTAGCAGGGGTTACCCGGCGTTGCCTGGGTGATCGGCCCCCTTCCCACTCCGAGTGGTAACAAAAAAAGTCACCCCTCTGGATTTACATGTTTGGTGTCGGCCTCCCCCCTTCAGGGAGAGATAATCCCCAACCCCACCTTCAAGGAGGAGGGTGCCTGGAGGCTTCCCCCCCCCAAAGAAAAAAGTCACCTCATCCTGGCCTCTTCGCCCCCCACCCTTGGGGGGACACCGGCTCCCTCCTTTGGTGGGAGAAACTGCCAAGCTCCCCCCTTTCGGGTGAGAAAAGGCCAGGCTTCCCCTTTTGGTGGGGGGATGGTGGCGTGGCATCGTTATAAATATAAACTCTATATCTGTGCCTAAATCAAAACGCGGATTTCATGAACAAAGCTTCTTTCTTAGAACTGCACGCCTGTGGAACTCTGTTCCGTCTGCCTGCTTCCCTCCGGACTACAACTTGGATGTCTTCAAGTCTAATGTTAACAAATTCCTAATGAACCGCCCCCTTAAGTAAACACTTCATCAAATCTCCTCACTAACATAATGTACTTGCAATAACCCTTATCCCTGAGTGGCTTCCGGGCCTTGATAAGTGGTGATCTCTGTGTAAAAAGAAAAAAAAAAAAAAAAAAGATGGCCGGCCAGCTGAAAAAATGACGCCATCGCCGAAGTCCCAACAAGCAAGATATGTGGAACTCTTAGACTGTCAATAATCAACAGTAATTTTTACAGACAGCGTTACAAAACTTCAAAATTGGATTGAAATAAAAACACCATGATTTATACTGAAACTCATCTAATATTAATAATAAAAAGATAATTAAAAAAAACACAAGTTGTTTGTTTAAGTATTATAAGCAATTAAATATTTCGTTGTATTATAGATTTTAAAGATTAGAATGCGTTCTTTAATTACTTTTAAATTACATTTTAAAAAAGTGAAGTAACACGATTTGATTTGTTGTAAACTTGAAGTTTATTTAATATAATTAAATGAAAATTATGCATGTAAGATTATGAATATTTGAAGCAGAACACAAGCAAAACATTTGATATGAGTTAAGACAATAAGCAAATATTAAAATTAAACTAGTTTTTTTCAATCAAAATGAATTTTTTTAAAATCAAAATGAATGTGGGTTTGTATTACTGTACACATATATTCGAAAAAGTTGTCAAAAAACAAATATATAACAAATAAATGTTATAAAAGGCAAGATAAGTTACTTTTCTACCAAACTGGATATATTTTTCGTATTTTTATTGTGACGTCAGAGCAAAGCGAACAGTCAATCTCTCTACTTACTCTCTATATATATCTCGCTATCTCTCTCTTTCTTAAAAATCTGTATCTCAAATTTTGAGTGTTTAGACTCCAAATTGACATTGAATTGTAATTTGGTAGAAAACGTATAAATGTAATATGTATCAATTTGACCGCAATTGTTGTCTCTTAGCAGTTATGTTTTTGCGCTCGAAGCAAATGAAAAATTTTGTACCCAGGTCCAAGTAACCTACATGTAAAATCTCAAGTGTTTAGACCCAAAATTGGTAAAGGAGTGTGGTATAATTCAAAAAGGTCAAATATTTGAACTTGGACCGCTCGGCTGCGAAATTTCCACCCAAAATCTATTTAGATTGCGAGACGAATGTCTGAATACACTGCAAGTTAGATTTCAATATTTTAGGCCCAACATTAGCAGAGTAGTTTAGTAGAGACCATAAAGGTCAAATATGTTAACTTTGACTCCATGGCAGCGAAATTTTCGGTCCAGAACGAATAAAAAAGATTAAACTCATTATGACTATGCTTTATCTCAAAGTTCAAGTGTTTACACCAAGTAGTTTGGTAGAGACCATAAAGGTAAAATATTTTTGAACTTTGACTCTAATGTTGACCCCTTAAAATATATATTTTTCGAGCACAGACTAAAATATAAAGTTGCATCCAGGTTCAAGTAATCTTCATTTAAGATTTCAAGTGTTTGGACACAATATTCGCAGAGAAGTAGAGTAGAGATAGCAAAGGTATCAATTCTTTTGAAATGTGACCGCAATTTTGACCCTTTAGCTGTTATCTTTTTGGGGTCAAAACAAATGAAAAAGTGTGACCCCGATCCAAGTAATTTATATATAAATCTTTAAGTATTTAGACCTAAAATTGTCAAATTTCAAGTGATTAGACCCTGTAGTTTGGTAAAGATAGCAAAGGTCAAATATGTTAAACTTTGATCATAGATTTGACACCTTAGGATTGTTTTTTGTCGGGCTCAACGAAAATTAAAAAGTTCGATTCAGGTCCAAGTTACCTACACATAAAATGTCAAGTTATTCGAGTCAAAATTGGTGGAGGAGTGTGGCAGAGTTCTAAAAAGGTAAAATCGTTAAACTTTGAGCCCTTGGGTGCAAAATTTCCGCATAAAATGTAGATATGTAGCCCAATGTCTGAATATAGTTTGGTATATTTTGCAATGTTAATGTTATAATTTAAGCTGATCAATTTTCTTTTTTTATTTCTGTTCGATTTTTATCAGCATCTTTTATTTTAATGTTTATTTTGGTTTAAGGAAAAAAATAATTTTTTTAAGTTGTTATTTCTTGAAAAATGTGTAATAAAAAAACAAAATTAATAATGAAAAAAAAGTATATGAATTTTTTCTCATTATTAATTTGATGAGGAAATTATATAACTTGCTAAATTTTAATTTACAGCAACAACTAATATTCCAGTTATGTATTGAAAAATCACAAATTTAAAAAAATATAGTCATAGACGGTCCTGGTGTAGAGGATTTATAGAACTTGAGTGTATACAACGTTCTTTGTTTTGTTGTTCGGCATGAATCCATACAGACTATTTTTGCTACCCACTCGAGAACATCCAACATAAAGTTGTCCATGAGAGAAGCAAGATTCTTTCAAGTGCATTCCAGCCACGGACAATGTCTGACCTTGGGATTTATTTATTGACATAGCAAATGCAACCCAAAGAGGAAACTGTATTCTTCTGAAAACGTAGGGCGCTTCTCTTCCTGATGTAGTCAATGTCACCTTAGGTATCAAGACATCCTCTCCTTTTCCACATCCAGTAATTATTGTAGCATCAATGACGTTTTCGGACATTCTATTGATAACAAGTCTAGTACCATTGCACAATTTCGGTGGTGTTATATTTCTTAGGAGAATTATGGGACATCCCACCTTGAGGAGCAAAACAGGATCGGGAAGACCGGAAATATCAAGACTATTAAGAAATTCAATGGGGAATTTAACATTGTCAAGTGGATCCATATTTGCATTGATTGATTTAAACATTTTAATCGTACCAGGAAGACTGTCTAGCATACGTCGATTAATTTCTCTTACAACTGAATTTGTGGGTGCCAATATAGCTCTTTCACAGAGCCAATCGCGATTGCGAAAATTGTCAATCAGATTTGGGAAAACTGATGTTATAAGATCGTCGAGAGTATTGACATGGCTACATATATTGTTAATTTTGATGTGGCCAGTGGAATCTACTGGAACTTTTCCGTGGCCAATTTTCAGAAGGTCGTGGGAAAACTTTTCCATTGCTCCATCTCCATTAAGTTTAACACGCATGTTAGTTGTTAACGGAAGTGTTTTTACTTGTCTCCATAAATAGGATGATTTTAGGCAGGCACGTACCTGATCAGCTCTGGTTCCCTTTGGGACCACAGGTAGTGTTTGGCGAAAGTCACCTGAAAGTAGAAGGGTAACACCACCCATGGATCGTTGGTCATCTCTTATATCCCGAGGAGTTCTATCTAAAGCCTCAAAAGCCCCTTTATGAGCCATGGTGCACTCATCCCACACAATAATTTCTGTTTGTCGAAGTAGCTGTGGTCTGGGACTATCTTTGGTGATATCGCAAACTGCCGTTTGAGCTGAAATTACGTCAAGTGGTATTTTAAGCATAGAGTGTGCTGTTCTGCCACCAGGAAGAAGAGTAGCAGCGATGCCAGAAGACGCGACGGCAATGGCAATAGTATTAGTTTGCCTAACTTTGGCCAAGATTAATTTGGTAACAAATGTTTTTCCGGTGCCTCCAGGTGCATCAAGGAAGAAAATTCCACCAGCACGTCTGAAAACGGTGGTGGTAACTGTGTTGAAAGCGAACAGCTGCTCAGGAAGTAGCTTAGGCATCATTTCATTGATGTAGCTTGTAAAAGAATCGACATCATAGGATGTTTCCTGAAGTATTAGAGTTGGAATTTGCTCAGTGTTGGTACGTTCAGTTTGTGGCAGACCATATGATTGCAAATATTTTCCACCTATAAGAATAAGTCTGTCCTCTATATCTATTAATGCCCTATTGTAAAACTCATCACAATAATCAAGTTGAATTTCTGGAAGGCGCACTTGAGCCTGATGCAAAAAATCTTCGGAAAGGCTATTTCTGAATTTCAACCACAAGTTAAATGCATTTCCAACACTGCAGAAATGTAATATTTTAACAAATATTTTTCGAAGTCGCCGAGCTGAATATGAGGCAGCAATTTCAGCTAAGGTGGCTTCCCAGCGAGTGTCATCCTCAAGTAAACCTCGAGCCATACAGGCTTCCCTGTAGGTAGGCCAAACTCGGTTACCGAATTTACGAAGATCTTCAAAGCTTGTTGGCCCTTGAACTTCATGAAGCAGAATTCGCAGATAGAAACATTCGTGTTTATTTGGAGGTACAGTATAGACACGTCCAAGGCAATCATTCCATCTAATACCTTCAGCACCTTCAACTCGTCTCCCGATAGTTCTGCGAATCCAACGCTTTTTATTCCATGTGTAGTATGAAGGAATTTCAGAATAGATTAAAGTTTTGGCGAAGTCATCACTTTCACACAGCCTGAAAAAAGCAGTCAAAGTTGTCTGTCTAGGTGCTTGTACTATATTTTGTGCGGTTGTCGGGGTGTAGTACACTCGCTGTCCATTTTCAAGGTGAATGTCCAGACGTTGAATTGGTGGATGCCTATCATGGATAGGGAATCCAAATATTCGCTAAAATGCCTCACTACTGCTAATGTAACGCCCTACCTGATAGTGTAGGACTTCATCTCTTGTATTGTCGTTATGGAGACCAAAGGAGGCGGCATCAGAACCCTTATTGATGTACTTACAAACATATTTGATACAATGAACAGAAGCACAAAATTCGACATTTATGTGGGCATCAAAGGTGCTGATAAGAATTGGGCAGTATGGTATGACCCATCTGTTGTCGATCTCGTAATTTCTTACGGTCGCAGTGAAGCCACCATCTTCGGGTCTTCGTCGTCTGTACAATGGATATACATCAGTATCAGTCTGTGTCTCACTAATAAACTGGCGAGGATACCTTTTTGTGCATATCCTGTTGTCTGTAACACATGGTAAGTCTCTTCTAAAACCAGGGCCGCATGGTCCATGAATCATATGCACCTTTATCATGTTATATAAATCCCTGTCAACAGACGGATCTGGTAGTTCTGCAGAGATGATTTTATCAATGTCATTCGAACATATATTATCCACGAGCCAAATTAGAATATGAGCATGAGGAAGACCTCTTTTCTGCCATTCGGTTGTATACATGTTTCCTCGGACAGGTCCAAAAATCTCACCTAGTTTTATCAAATCCATCAATTTTTTAAGTTTCAAGTGAAATACTCTTGCTAAGATATCATGACGGTTTGTTGTTGATTGGCCCTTGAAAAGTTCAACCTGGGCTTCCTTCCAATTTGGGTTACATGTGAAGGTTATAAACAAAGCAGGCCTACCGTAGTGCCTCACAATTGTCATCGCATCCTGAGTCCTTTCGTGCATATAGCGGGGTCAACCAGTAAATGTGGAGGGCAGAATACAAAGCTTGCCTAGATTGTTTGGATCTGCATCTCTGTTAAGACCATCCCTCAAATGTATGTAGCTGTCGCAACGCAATTTTGCCTGATTATTTCTGATGTAGCATAGGCGTTCTGATTCCATTTTAGCACACATGTCAGTACGAGACTTATTGTAAAGGTCTTGAAACCGATGTAAATGATTGAAATAAATATTTCTATTGTTGTTATTATCATTATTATTAGTAGTAGTATTATAATCACCAGTATCATTATTCTGGTCACTGTTATCCTTTTGGTCCCGAATCATAAATCTGTAAGCATAGAAATCCTTACAAGAAACTGTTTTGGAAAAATTATATTCCAAAGTAGATGGGTCAAATTGAGGAATTCCAAAGTGGTAACCATCTTCTCCACGAACAAACATTAAAGGATATTGAAGCGCATCGTATGATCTGTGAGTTTCGTTTATGCGCTGGAGACCAGCATCCCGGTGTCTGATGACAATATCTCGAGAATGGGGTTGGTCACCACTAAGAAGTATTGCGATTTCATTAAAAGAAGGAGCATTAAACCGACCTGCATGTTCAGTGGATGGTCGGTTGTCTGCATCGATGACAATGCTAAAATTATCAGCAGGATTTAATTCTAGAGCATATTTGAAGCTCCGTACATAGTTGTTGTATTCATGAAGCATGCTTTGAAGGTCCCAAATCAATTTTAGTCGATTGTTGGAAGTGATTGTGTCATTGTTGCAGGCAAATGCAAATGAATTCCTTCTTTGAGCTTGTTTCAGATAGTCTGACATGAAGTAAACTTGAAGAAATTGAGGTGCCTCATTTTCAGTTGGCTGAAGAGATCCAATCAGATGGTACACCTGACCCTGTACTTTGAATGTTGGCATAAACCCCCTTCATATTGGTAACTGGATCCGAAAGACGTCATTTGAAAGGCGCAATTGTATTGCCTTATTTCTTTCAAGAAGGTTCTTGATTCAGGATTTGAACCTGTGAGCAAGCGTTGTAGCGGTTGTGGAGGTTCTTCAAGAAGTGGGAGTTTCACCTTGCCATTTGAACAGCATATTCCCGCTGGCTCACTTGGCCATCTTTTCGCGAGACAATGGGAGCATTTCTTATACATAGAGCCTATTTTTATGTCAGCGTGTTCAGCATAATTAGAAAAGTGAATATAGTTGAATGCTTTTAAAGACCAGCGTGACTTTGTTGCTCTTGAATGTCCTTCCAAATTGGCTCTATATTCTATATGACCCTTTGTACGTCTGTCTCGTTGCTCTGCATTTTCTGAAGCGCGTGCAGTGGACAAGACCGAAGCATTTATCCTTAAACGTCTGTCTCGTTGTTCATCGGTTTCAGAAGCACGTACAGCAGCCTTTCTTTTAAGATGATTTTTTTGTTGCTCTTCAGCCGAGCTTGAAGAATTTCTGTCCAAATAAATTTCTCTTTGGTCTTCATCCATTGAAGCTTGAGAAATAACGTGAATGTTATTCCTTTCATTTAGGTAAATGGGGAGATTGGCGTGCAGTGAACCGTCTAATGTTGCGATTAAGAAAGTACTTGTCGAAGGCCCAGGCAAATTTAAATTATCATCAATTGCCGTCGAAGCTGCAAAGAAGGAAGGAGCACCCCCAGCCGAATGACCCAAACCACCATTTTCAACAAATACGTCCCTAGCATTCCCTGGGTGTTCGGCAATGTCGTAGGGCACATTAACTGTTGATTGTTGCGCCATGCGACGTCTTTTCATTAGTTGATGCCTCGATGCACTTATTGATGACTTTCCCTTTTTTGGCATAATTGATAGTAATGTTCTCCAAATTAACAGCAGTAATATAAGTGTAATGAAAGTAATGCAAAATTGACTGACGAAAGTATTCAAATCAATCGTTTGGTTAAATTCGTTCAAAAATGTTTAAAAATATTAAATACAAGAGAATTTCAAAATCAAGATTAATATTTTTTAAAATCGGTAAATAATGTAAGCAAGCAGTCAGTAATAGAAAGTTGTAAGTAGAAAATATTTTAACATAAAAATTAACAAAAGTATGGTCAGTAATTTTTTTTAAAAACTGGTAATACCTTGCTTAATTTGCAAGATTGTGTTGAGTCTGTAAAATGAAAGAAAGAAAGGGAAAATTAATTTTATTTCGGGGGTTTAGGTACAATTCATGTGAACTCTAAAATAAGATTTGTCTGTTTTATTATTGCGACAATTGTTAAGGGTTGATAAATTTTTAGTTACAACGTCATACCAAATCGATCCCCCGTTTTGTAACCAATAAACATATTGTGGTTTTTATACAATGTTGTTTTTCTAAAAGGTGAGTTTTTTTTGTTACTTATTAGACATAACTTTTTTGGGCGAACATATACAAAAGAGGCCCCTGCATGCCAACTGCCGGCTATCATGTAGAATGCGCCCTGCTTATAGGGCCACATGTTGGCTAGAACTGATTTTTTTTGTGTTTTTTTTTTGTGGATAAATAATATGACAACAAAACCAAATTAAATTTCGAATTGTTTTTAAATGTTTGGAACTTGTGGGTAATAACCCCCCCCCGCCGCAGCCGCTGAAATTTCGGTATTAGTTTACTGTAACGCCCGTATAGAAACGTATAGAAATATATATATATATTGTTGGTGGTAGATTTACAGTTTCCGTCGCTAAGAAATTGTATTCATGATATGAAGAAATCACTATTTGTAAATGTTATTTGTTTTTGTTGTTATGTTATTTATCCAAAGCAAAAATATATATATATATAATAACATCTAAAGTAGTCAACCGAGCAGACAACGCAAAAAAAACAAACAAACACAAAAAAGCACTTGCATTTGGTGTTGTCATATTGGTGATCCAGAAAAGAAATATATATATATATATATATATATATATATATATATATATATATATATATATATATATATATATATATATATATATATATATATATATAACAACGAAAGCAGCCAACCAAACAGAACAACGCAAAAAAAAAACATAAAAAAAGAACACCAGTTGTAGCCAAAATTTGCAGGGCGCATTCTACATGAAATAGTTAATTATTACCCAATCAGTGGTTATCCAGGGAATTAATAGAAATAAGAAACCGTGAAAAAAAGTAGAGGGGAGGGGAATGATGGATGTAATCAGGTGTAAGATAAGAAAAATAAAATAGGTCGTTATTGACTAAACGGTAATTGTAAAGTGTTTGATTAAACGCAGGTTAAACAGAAATAATGAATGAAAGTGTTAACGGAAATAAAAATATTATCAATATGTTATAATAAAAAGAAATTGTGCAGACTATAAGATGTAAGTAAGTGATAGTTAAATTTTTTTTGATAGAAAGGCAGACTATAAGATGTAAATAAGTGCTAGTTAAAAAAATTTTTGATGGAAAGAAAATATTGTGTAGATAATGGTAAAATAAAGTAAATGTGCAGACAATACGTTGTAAGTATGTGATATGTAAAAATAAATTGGTAGAAAGGAAATATTGTAAAAATAAAGGTGAAAATAAATTTTTATAAAGCAGGCAATAATTGATACTTTTGTAGATTTAAATTGAATGAAATAAGTTGTATGTAGATTAGAACAAAAAACAATGAATAGAAATGGCAGAAAGGAAAATGAAGAAAAATTTTGTAGACGATAATGGGTAGATGAATAATATATAAACATAAGAAAAAATAATTTTTCGGAATACCGGTAGGTTTTATAACAGTCGAAAACTATAATTCACAAAAGTATTTGGGAGTCTTGTCATAAAATGTAGTAAAAGAAAGTATACCAAATAATAAAATGAGAAAATGAGGAAAATCACATTTACTGTGTGTTTTACTGTTTATGTACGTCAGCGGATTTGGTTGCCATAACAACGTGACGGTAGTGAACCTGCGTGTGTGCTGGCAAGTGGTACTAATAAGTTTGTAGGAGCGTTTTGTTTTCGTGTAGTTTAGTTTCGTATATATATATATATATATATATATATATATATATATATATATATATATAGAGAGAGAGAGAGAGAGAGAGAGAGAGAGAGAGAGAAATAAGTATTTTTAAATTTTATCTTGCGAGCTTTAAAAAAAAGTTTTAAAAGTGTATCAGCCGGCATAATTTATTTTTAAATATTAAAAAATTTCAGGAAAAATAATGTTTGCTAGATTTCCAAAACATGTGTGTCAACAGCTTAAAAAAATCGTCTCTTCAAACATGAAATCTGGGGACGCAACGCGAATTTTCGGCAAAAAATGTTGTTACTATGCACATCTATGTATTGAAATACAATTTGTGGCAAAATTTCAGGAAAAACTAATGGATGGTGCTCTCGCAATAGTCCGGACAATTCGCTAAATTATCTCGTCAAAACCTTAAATCTCGAATTTTTGTGCATTTTTATTTGGGGGGGGGGGCTAATTTGGCATAATAGTGTCCATTTAATAGTATTATCTTGAAAAAATAAAAAAATAAGGAAATTTACCAAAAAAAACAAACAAGAACAACCAAAGTGTGCCGTATTTTTAAAAGTTTTATTGCGTTGTTTTTATTTGCTTTTTTTTATTTCATCGGTGAAGAAAATGGCCAAACAGAAATTTTGAAGGCCAAACTGCTTTAAAAAAAGGCCAAAATCGCGAAATTTGGCCTCGCTATAAAAAAAAAGAAAGGGAAATCCCCCTACTTGAACTTTCTGTTTCATTTCGCTTGTAGCGTTGATTTTTTTTCTTTTTTCGCTATAAAAAAATAACTACTTGATGAAATTACGTGATTTTTTCTGTAGGAAAACTTTATCCCATGACGAGTACGTACAATATATATATATTTTTTAAATATTTCCATTTTTTAATGTCAATGGAAAACTGCACAAGTACCCAAACCCGAAATGTAAAGACCACGAGTGGACGCGCGTTTTTTTTTTTTTTTTTTAGTTTAGTTTTATAATGGCGGGCGTGATGTCGGAGGTTCGATTGTTAGATTGTAAGTTGGTTTCGTATTTTTGTAATTTGTAAATCGCAAGTTAGGAAAAAATTAAACCCCTCCAAGATGGACAATAAATAAAGCCATACTATTTTATGGTAAAGATAAGAGCCTACGAACCATAGTTTTTTAGGAGATGTGATTATTGGATAACCAACCAGAAATCGTCTGTGGCACACACATCTCTGTTTATATATATATATATATATATATATATATATATATATATATATATATATATATATATATATATATATGTATGTATAATGTAAACAAAAACTTTAATAATTTTACTTATCTATGTTTATCGATGTTGGTAAATAAGGTGTAAACCAATAAAAAATAATAGCTAATATTTTTCCTATGAGAAGATGAATAAGCAAAACTCATAGGTAACGGAAACAGATTTATTAAATTGTAATCTTTGTTTTCAAGCAATGGAAAATTATATATTTGAAGGCTTACCTTTTCAAATCATAAAATTTAAATACCTACATTTTGATTTATATAAGCCGTGGGGAATGGAAAGTTCTGTAATATGTAGGTCTATTAATTTAGAATGTGGGTGTGTCTTACTACAAGTCCTAACTTATACAATTATGGAATTATTGATTTACAAACTTGGAATGTAGCATATAGGGTATGTAATCATTCGAAAAACTGTTTTAATCGGTTTTCATACGGAATAACTTGCTACTAACGGGTCAAAATTGTAAGGCTGGTATATGAGAGGCGACTGATTTTTTTCTATTTCTCAACAGTTTCACGACTGGGCATGCGCACATCGTTAACATGACGGCTAAACTTATTAAGAATAATCAGGTTTGAAAACACATTTGCTGGTACAATGGTTTTCGTGATAGACTCATTGTCTATAGTGTTTAGTTTAGTTCTCAGATTTTTTTTCCTTGCAAGAAGTGAACTGTTTAAGAAGATTGATTATACTCACACATTTTCAGTTTCTTTCCGTTTATTTTTATATGTTTTTAACAGAATCTGCGTTTAATACCAGGCAATGCTGAGTTCATTGCCAGTGCTATATATTACTAGCCTAAAATGTTTTAAGGCTTATATTTCTTAATAAACATATAGGTGCCACTTTTTTACACACTTTATATTTCTGTAGATTTTGCACTCATAAGAAAATGACATTTGGTTGTAAAATGGAGAATAATTTCATGTGCACGTGGACGCGATTAGTATTAGAATTTTTACTCGCTCAGGTAATGAACATTCTGTGTGAAATGCATTTCTTTTCCGGGCTCAGAAAAAGGCGTTAACTTGTAGGTGAAAATTGACTCATAAACTAAACTTTTCTCTACAGGTTTTACGCCATAATAATCTGGAAAAAAGTGTTTATTGAATCCACACCTGATGTGTCATACAAAACCACTCACCATCGTAAATAGTGCACGTCTTTACTACTTATTCAATAGGGTAATTTTTTGTTGCTAAGAAGACCATCTGTTTGCTTATAGGCTAAGTATATAATGGTTCAAATAACAACTATGTTCACTTAGAACATAGAGAAAGGGGAAACAAGAGGAAAAGAAGAGAGGCAATAGAACTGACAGAGTGTCTAAAATAGTAAGCTGGGATATGTTGAAGAAAATGTAATTTTTTTGTCCTCCATTTACTTTTTATCGTCTTTGTTATCTAATTTCTCATAACTCATCTTTTATTTCCTTCTTGCCCCAATCAATTAATTTTTCTTTACATTTTAGCAATGAGAAATTAATGTGCTTGTAGATGTTTATTCAAAACAACTTGTCCTCACATTACAAAAAAAACTCCAGTACCTGGAAATACATTCATAATGAGATGTTGCTAAATTGGTGGTTGTAATTTATTTTTAATGTTATTTTTACGCAACTACGCATTGCGCTCTCAGACTAAAGACGTCCGAAAGAAATTAGTCCGTACTTTACAAGCGTATCCTCTTGGATTAGTTCAACAAATCGAAGTATCTTCAAGATTTGCGCCGGATTAAAATAATCAGAACTCCTTGTTCCTGCATAGTTATTTTGATTATTTTGAGATGTAATCCAAATAAGTTCGACAGAAATGGGACGCAATAGTTTATGGTAGTGTGAATTAACCAACGATAGCCTCACTGAAACAAAATGCAAAGCTTAAAACGAATGTGCATGAGAGTAGGTCGATATTTAATTATGACTTTCTTTGCTTTTTAATGTATTTTGGCGAACATTTAGAGCTTATTTTATTTTTCAGTTATGCAACTCAAAGACCATATATCAGCAGTTTATTTTTCAGTTATGCAAACAAAAGACCATATATCAGCAGTTTGTCTTGAAGGAAGACTAAACCGAGATTAACGTTACATGTACCATCGGGGTCCACATGGACCCCGGTTTAGAACCACTGGATGCAGTCAAAATTGTAAACAAAATACTAACCCAAAATGATTGATTTTTAAATCAAACTTTATCGGTTTTTTTTTAGCAAATGAATTAATGTAGCATCCTTAATTTATGCCGGTGTAAAATTAAAAAAAAATAATCTGTCATATTCACTTCGCTTTTTGGTAAAAAAATATGAGGAAAATAAAATCAATAAATTGTTCGTTTGTTTGTTATGTCTTATTCGAAAACTAAATGAGAACCGACAAAAAGGTAACACTGCAAAATATTTCATTAAATAAATTGAGCATCTACTACATCGGGGCTCCTTTTTACTCGGATTTTTTTTTTCGTTTACTCCGACATCTTATCAAGTTTATTTACATTCTGAACGTGTTTTAATCGGAGCTAATTACAAATATAAAAATAATAAAATCTCTTCCATTTTATATCATAGTACACTTAAATTAAGAGAGTAAAAGGAATATCTTTATATATTTGTGATAATTAATTATTATTTATTTTTAAAGACATTATTTTTTTTTCGGAAACTATTCGCTGCGAATTGTTTTGCTTTTGATTTTTTTTTTATCTTGGTAGGAAGTAAAACCAGATTTTTTCCGTGTTTATCCACTGATTATATCGTGCTTAATTAGTAACGTCATTATTAAAAACACCTTCTGATGGGAGGTTGAGTGTAACAATTTTATAAATAAATATCGGAAAATTTGAAAACACCTTAAAAAAAAAAACACGGACGCACAAGAGCATGAGCAACATTTTTTCTTACTTCTTATGCATCTATATTATGCAGGATATTTTAAAAATAATATTTTAAAAATCGAATTCAAGTGTATTATATATTTCTTTTTATTAAATCGTTATGTGAAAGTACAGAATAATTATGAAACACCTACCCTCCACATGTTAAAGTTGGCTTCAGAATAATCACATTATTTTCACATATACAGCAAGTGTCTAAGTTCATTTTTATATTGATCAATTTTCCAAATACCATTCTAAATTCGTAATCTCCTTAGTTTAAAAGAATTTAATATACATGTTTTGTAGATATTTATCGAAAAATGAGTCAGAATCGAACTGGTACTACACGCAGTTATGATGCAGCAACATTTGATTTCACATTCTCCATGAAATAAAACAGAACCCGCTACATTTCCCCAAGATATCATATATTGCTAATATGTTCAGATTTCACACCCAACTTTAAATACATTTTTTCTTTCTCAGTTAATAGCAAATGATATTATAAAATTTGGAAGACAGTTAATCCAGGTTTGCCTCTGAAACTGAATCATTTATTGTGCATAAACAGCAGAACACATTCTTTAAAAATATTAAGAATACAAATTCAAACAATCATTATCTATTAGCAAGGGTTTTGCTAATAAAAGCTTGTAAATTGTTCGATATTTAATCCTGTTTGCGTGAATTACCAGTGACAAGTTATAGCGAGAAAAAATCTAAATGTAGAAAAGTAAATCGCCTGCATCTGCCTTATTAAACAGAAGATACGTTTATTTTTATATTTATTTTTAATGGCACTAATATACACATCTTAAATTTAATAAAGTTCTGTATTTTTATTTCATGTAAACCAATTCGAGAAGAGTCTTGCAAGTTTTATTTTTATTTGAAATAAGAAGGGAGCTGATTAGTATCTACATTTGTCAAATTGTACACTCATCGTTACTCTGAAAGAGCGAAGGAATTTGAAGGACCAAAATAAAAAGTAGGACCCAAAGGCAATTTTCAACTTAGACCTATCGAAAAATATACCGTAGCAAAATTTAAATACGTAATTGTGTGAGGAGGAAATCAAGATGTTTCATCCCCTATTACTTCAAGATCTCAGGACGAAAATATCATTTTTCCTTAATCAGAAATTATCAATTAAACTGACGATTTTGAGCCAGAGGAAGATTCTAAGAGTATTTACAGCTTGATAAAAATTTCTCGCTATGCAATTGAAATAATCAAAAGTGATGTGTCATAAATTTATATACATGGGTTGCAAAAGCTTTACTAGTAGATCTGAAGCCTGTGGAATTTTTTGAAACCCTATGTTGATTTTAAGAATAGTTTCTTGGTTAAATAATAGAAAAAAAGATAGAACTAAAGATAATCCAAATCCGAAGCATAATAAAAATAATAAAAATCTTGTGTGTATTCATGGTGATGGAAAACGTTATTAAGATCATTTATTTTACAAGACAATTGTCGATGAAAATAGATACGAAAATCAAAGAAAAGCTAAGGGTCAAGAACACTATTTGACATTTGGAAAAAGGGATGGGATAACGTATTTCACACATTGCCATTCACGAAAGTACAGGGAGCGTAACCTACACACACATTGATATCTATTGTGTGAGACACTGGTGCTGTTTTAGCGGATGGTGTTAACAATGTTTTAGAACAGCAGCCACTATAGATACGTTGTTCGTTTAGATGAAAAAGAGTACAAACTCTGGTTGTGAATCAGAACTGGTTCATTGTTTAGATAATAAACAAAATGGGGAAACACATACAATTGGTTTTCCCCTACACCAGAATGAGCTTATTTGTAAGGTATTCTTGAAATCTATTGATGAAACTGCACGAAACATTACGTCAGCCCCTAGTCCACAAAGAAAAATTTGTGGCAACAATTACAATAATTTTTCCCAAGTTGATGTTTTATTAGTAAGTAGTCCTGTAGATATTATTTACTGCACTCTAATAGAAAACAGTGATCCTATGTGTGATAAAACAGAGTACATGTAGAGTACGCTGTTGGGATTTCAAGGAGGAAATTAGATCCTTAATATTCAGTATAGAGGATATGACTTTTACATCAAGCAAGATAGCTTACTTTGGTCATCAGATGAGCGTGTTTATGGATCAGAAACAGTGAATTCTCAGAACTGACCGAAAAATGGATAAATTGGTTAGAGTTATTATAGAGGTATATGCTATAAACTAGTTTAAAATGAAAATAGATAATAAATTAGATGACCAACAATTATATACCTTTGAAATGATCCAGCAAATAAAAAAGATGCAATGAACTGCTATATAAATAATCAATATAATGCATTTGCCCTTTAGCCAAAGAATATTTTTACTGAATGTAAAAATCAGATGAAGTGGAAGTGAAAGCAGACACTGTCAAGAAAATATTAGCTATTAGATAAGTAAACATTCAACCATAACTGATCAAACAGTATACATCGATTTATTAAGAAGTGCATTATAAAATAGTATTTTAATTTCATTGTGAGAAAAATAAAACTGTGCATTTGTTTCCGTCAATTAAATAAATGGATTCTTTTCTTCATGTTTATTATTCAGATATGAGTAACTAGTGAACACGCGTTTAAAAAATCGATAATAAATATTGAAGCTTCATATAAAACACATTTGATAGACCTTCCAAAATTGGAGTTTCGCAACCAGCATACCAGCATTTATTGAAGGAGTATCTGATGATGAACTAAGGAATTATTGACAGAAAGCAAGAGGTATTGAGTCTGCATACACATTCAAAAATGTGGAAATTGCCGTAAAATTAACATCTAAAGTCTGTACTTGTTAAACATTTATGCTTTTATTGTTCAAATGGTTCATATGAGAAAAATCTGCCATGATGGAGAAAAATAGTTATATTTTCTACTTTTCAATTGGCTGATATTTTTGCACAAACGTGCAGAACTCACAAATAGTAAAAATGTGTGCAGTAATTTATGTTAAAACTGTTTTTTTCCAAACAGAATAAATATTTTTTTTCTTTTTTTATTGATAAAAGACGAATTCCATTCTTTTAAATTCTATAACACAATAAAGTAAAATGCAGCGTTTCAGAAATTTAATTGGGTGAATTTTAAAGTTTGGAATATTTAGTATATCAGTTATTCTATAATTCATTTTTATAAACTAGTAGGATCTGTGAAAATTCCAGTGAAGACTCGTTCATATATAATATATTAATGGTGGCATTCTGTGGAGGTTCAGCGTAAATGAAGAGTTCTGAATGTTACTGTAGCTCTAGCAGGTGTCTTATATATTATTACAAAGTTATTTTACTTTCGTTTCTTATATATATAAGTCTGTGATGTCAAAAGCAAATATATATATATATATATATATATATATATTCATATGACATATATATTCATAGTGCATAAGGTTGAATAGAAACCGAAACCAAACTTATAAAGAAAAATGTTTACATATATAACTTGAGTGTCTTCAGCTATAATCGAAACCTAAACCAGAATTTATTAGTGATTCTTAGTAAAATTAATATTACAAGAATTTGAAGGTCATAACAATTAAACGAATGTCACTCGAAAGAAAAAAATATGTAAGTGTTACACACAAAACAACTCACACGTTATCGTATTAATATA
>NC_136486.1:55444726-55452226 GCF_053919585.1 Euprymna scolopes | reverse complement strand
CAGATTTATCACTTGTCATATATGAAGGCTACACACCGTGGTTTTCAGCCGTAAAAATTCAGTAAATATTTAATCATACTAAGCGATATTTAAGTTTGAGTCATATATATATATATATATATATATATATATATATATATATATATATATATATATATGTGTGTGTGTGTGCGTGTGTGTGTATATATATATATGTATATATATATATATATACATTATAGCATTCAACAAGTTTATAATTAATAATAAGCTATTTAAATAGTAACATATTGAAAGTTAACTAAAATTTTAAACACACACACCAACACACACGCATATATATATATATATATATATATATATATATATATATATATATATATATATATATATATATATATATATATATTCTCCCAATATCAGCCCAGCCTTCACAGTCGTTTTAAATTCTTTTTTCTACGCATGCTTATATTCCTTTTATTAATGTTATTTGAACTCATTCCCTTTTCCTTGCGCCAATTTGTGAATTATTCCACGGATTTCTGCATTTTAGATTACTTTGGACAATCTCCCAATTACGTGATTCCCTTTGATTTTACTTGAAGAAATGGAAATTTAACCAATTTATTTGTATTTTTATTTTTTTTTTATTTTACCGGTATTGGATATTTTACCCTTAATCAGAATATCCATTCACGTGAAATCATATTTTTCTTCACTATATTCCCTCCGCTTCACGATTTATTACAATGTAACCTATATGACTTACTTGTAGTTTTATTAAATACTTTTGCAGGCAAAATCCGATCTCGTATTTTGCTAAATCCTACTCTCTGAGGAGAAGGAAAGTATTTGTTCGAAACTCCGCGGATTAAGGGCTATCCACTTATTGTGCCCTTCCTTTGTAAAATTAACTATGCTTACAACTCTCTTTCAAAGTGGTTTTAACATGTTTTATCAACTACTTGTTCCAATATACAAATATATATATATATATATATATATATATATATTGCAAACCATTTTAGATATTCTAGCTTTCAACTATTTTCTAATACATATCAATAAATCTTATAATTATCACCTTTCAATCAATAGTCGAATTTTGCTGAGGTGACAGAGTACAAGTAGAAATCTACACACATAATTTTTTAAAACCCAGCTTAAATGCATGCGAGAGAGCATAGCATTACTAGAGAAAAATTTCACAATTATCTTTGTAAAATTATTTGCAAGTTTATATGGCCTTCTTCTTATTAACATTTCCACAGTTTAACAATACCTAAAAAACACCAAGGCAATTAAAGTCAAACTTATGAATAACACAAACAGAATACGTTTCTGAAACTATTCTGTGAAAATTAAAACTGCTCAACCGTATCTTCTTTTAAATACACAAACCTTCGATTAAGAGTATCACGCGTGGAAGAAGTCTAAATATTTTAACATGCATACACTAAATATTCTTTAACATGCAACGCTAGTTTTACTGTTTTGGAATTTACTGCTTGTAGACGTGTTCTGAGAATTAAATAGTTTGTTCTCATTGCAAACACCATTTCCATATCTACTTTTTAAAAACAAAAAAATAGAAAATTACAACAATAAAAACAATACTTCAGCAAAAATGATGGCAGATCCAATAGATTCACCCAACACAATATATTTTTATCATATCACCTTCCTATCTATATGTCCATCTGTCTGCCTGCCTATCTATCTATCTATCTATCTATCTTTCTATCTATCTCTTCCTCTCTCGCTTTCTCTCTATATATGTATACGGATAACCATAACGTGTGCAAGATTATGGTCGACTAGAAGTCAACTTCGCGGATTATCGACCTAATTGTCGACTGTTTGAATCATGTTCCTTCAACAAAAACCACATTGACTTAGCATGTAAGCAACTTCTGATAAACCCCGTTGTCTTTCTAGATAATAACCTCGGCCAGAAAGAATCTTCATACGATGATGATCTTCATAGACTTACCAGTCAATATCACAGTCTAATATTTAGAAATACACATTCTTCGTTAATACGATGTTATTAAATACATTGAAGATTTGCTTAAGTCTGTCGCTAAAAAATCGGTATGCTTTTATCGAGCTACAACATTCCTGACACGTACAAGCATCGTATATTACTATAAAGTACATTTCCTGTGTGAATTGAATTTTTTCTTAATCTTGACTTGCGCAAAACGAATAGTATTACTCTTTGTCGGAATGCATCGCGACATTGCTGTTTTACCTAACCATTTTATATTGCTCACTGCCTGTGCTTTAATTAACTTGTACAAGCGCAATAATTACTAATATACCAGAATAATAAAACATTTCTCAGCATTCTGTGTAAATGCACCATAATCTCAGTCTGGTTTCCGAGGATGTGATTCGGCATGAAAAAATATATTAATTCCGAGCTCCGAATTTATGTTGAACACATATAAACCTGTCTCCTATCATAGTGGCTCTTTACGATTTAGTAGCAATGATGTTTGTTAATGGTGGACAAAAGAAAAAAATATGCATATATATATATATATATATATATATATGCATATTTATATATATATGAAATAAAATGGAGGTGGAAGGACCTGGATACTCAACGTTTCGCCCGATTTATGCAAGCTATTTCAAGAGGGATGGTCATTGACCATCCCTCTTGAAGAAGCCGCATAAATCGGGCGAAACGTTGAGTATCCAGTCATTGACCATCCCTCTTGAAGAAGCCGCATAAATCGGGCGAAACATTGAGTATCCAGGTCCTTCCACCTCCATTTTATTTCATATCGTCGGATTTAATCCCGCTCAACAATCATATATATATATATATATATATATATATATATATATATATATATATATGTGTGTGTGTGTGTGTGTGTGTGTGTGTGTGTGTGTGTGTGTGTGTGTGTGTGTGTGTGTGTGTGTGAGTTTCCTATTAATAAATATTGAATTTTTAACTTGAAGTTGACACCAGGCAAACTGTCGGAATAAGCTTACCGACGAGTAGGTGGGGGGGGAGGAAAAAACGTTGAAGTCTTGGAACGAAATGTCGACGTTGTTTACAAGTAGTCTTTCCTTGTAAAAGTAACAAATGAATAACGATGGCCGAAGGGTACTTTGTCTAAAAGACAACAACAACTAATACAACAACTGTACAGTGGCCACAACTTTTATGTACTGCAACTCTCAGTCAACGAGATTCACGCGTGACTGGAATGCCTATTAAACTTGTAAGGAATATGCACTTAGTTTCTTTGCTTAACAGACCAGCGGCCGTATTGGTTATAACTACCAGCACGCTTTCCTTCCCCACAGACCTACCCACAGCAAGTCAACCGATTTAAAATTCTCACAAAACTCCTCATATTATACTAAACATAATTCCACATTCTCTCCTTATGTATGTTCGTTAATTTTATCATGCAAATAATCTTAAAGCACAGATATTATATGCAGTTGCATTGCACATTTTAGTCATTTACATTGGTTTATTGAGCTCTAACCTTTAACGAATACATTCAATCAAAAGTATTGAAGTACAATGCAAAAATAACAAAATTGTGTATTCACATTATTTTAAACATAACTACCGTTGCAAACAAAATAGTTTATGATTTATATAATGGTAAACGTACTTCATGTGTCATTTTCTTTATCCACTTTTAAAAAATATATGAGTGTGCTCATACACACACACACACACACGCACATATATGTTAATTTATATATATATATGTATATATATATATATATATATATATATATGTACATATATATATATTATTACATTTTCACCCCAAACAAGGCACATTGCCACTTTGGTGTAGGGGGCTACTATCAGGGGCAGCAACTACTAGGGTACTATGTTGGGATTTGGGTAGCAAGATTTCTGCTCACGTTACACTCGAACTTCTGCATGTCAGTACAGTTGGGAAAACAGGGACCTTGAATGGAATTCCAGAGTCTAGCGGTTCTGGGGAAGAAACTACTGGAGTAGAAATATCTTTTACATCTAGGGATCTCTAATGAGTGGGGGGGTATTTAGCTGGATGTCGGATTTGTCGAGGGCGTCTACGTCGTGAGGGCACAAGTGTCTGCAGTTGGTCAGAGCATTCATCATTAAAATACTTGTAGAACAGGCAGAGGGATGCAACGTTTCGTCGATGGAACAGAGACTGAAGCTTAAATCCCAGTTCAGGGCCTATCAGATTGGTGACACTCTTTTACGCCTTCTCTAGGAACGAGAGACTAGCAGCACATATCCCCAATGTGAGAGCAATTCTCCATACATGGGTGAATGGTGGCCTTGTAGAGGTACAGGATACTTTTGGGTGTCAGTAGTTTTCTAGCACGGTAGAGAGAGCCTAACTTCTTCGCAGCGGCCCTGGCAATGTTTTCAATGTAATCGTTCAAACTCATGTTTCCTGTGAACGTTAGGCAAAGCAATTTGAAAGGTGTACTCTCAGATAGGGAGTCACTGGCCATTGCTATTCGTGGCAGAGAAGATTTCTTGTAATTATTGAAGGAAACCAGTTTAGTCTTGGCAGCATTGAATGCGAAGATCCATTTTTGTCCCCATTCCACTACAGATTGGAGGTAATCCTCTAGTGTTTTCGCTATTTCTTTAGTTATGTTTTCATTTGTTTTCCTGTTATGCCTGTTATAGAGTGTCGTGTCATCAGCATATATACCCATCTCAGAGGCAGTTTTGATGGGGAGGTCATTAATAAATCTTAGGAACAATAGAGGTCCAAGGATAGACCCCTGAGGCACTACCGCATTTATATCATATTGTTTAAATGTACGACCGTCTACGACAACCTGGATTTTGCTCTTATCTAAGAAGGATTTAATTATGTTAAGTATTCTACCAGTGATACCGTATGATCGAATTTTCCTGAGGAGACCCTCATGTCATACCCTGTCAAAAGCCGTAGATATATCTAGAGCTACCGCTCTGCCCTCCCCCGCTTTGCCCAGTGAACGGTATATACGTTCAGAGATTACAGTTAGGATGTCTCCTGTGGAACGGGCTTGTCTAAATCCATATTCTTGGTCAGTCAGGAGGTAAGTATCTGTAAGGTGACGGACAAGAGCATGGTTAATTATGGTCTAAATATTTTGGAAAAAAGTGGGAGGTGACTAATGGGACGATATTTTGATGGGTCAGTTCTTTCGCCAGAATTCTTGATTACTGGTACCACAGACGCAGTTTTCCAACAGCCCGGAAAGCATGATTCATTAAGGTATTTGTTGTAGCGTTTGGAGAGAACTAGAGCTACTACAGCTGACTACTTTTTTAATAGCACAGCTTGGATGAGATGAGGTCCACATGTTTTTTAAGTGTCAAGGTTTTTTATGATAGTATGCACCTGCTCAGGGGTGATGTTTAGATCGTCTAGCGTGGCGTCTGTCCGATAAGGAAAGTCAGGTAGGGGGTGGTTGGAAGGGTCTAGTGTGGAGTTTGAGGCAAACCGGCTGGCAAGTATATGAGCCTTGTCACTTTCTAAGAAAACAACGTCATGATTGTTGGTTAGTGGGGGAATTTTTGATTGCTCATTATTTACTACACTGTTTTAGATTTTCCAGAATCTGCGGTATGATTGCTGCCTTTGAGCAATGACAGTTGCGCAAGTCGAAGTAACAATTGAGGATAGTGGTGATTGCTATAAAATTTCCGCATGGGAACATGTGCTTCAATTGCTGTTTTGAACTATTCAGTGGTCTCATTTCGGCACTGTTCAGCAGGAAAGGAAAACATATTCCCCCATGGGCCATCTGTGATAAGATCTCTGATGGCTTCCCCGTCAGCCTTTTTTATAATATCTCGTTGTGTTGAGCAGTGGCTCTTCAGTTTTGGGTCTAGAGTTTAGGGCGATTTCTACCATTATCACTGCATGACCAGCGTTCCCGAGTGGACTGTCAGCATTTGTTATACAAGTGATGATTGCTGTTCTTGCTGGTCAGGGAAACGGGTTGGAAACGTAACCATTTGTGATAGGGAGTGAGATATTGCGAAACTATGTGTTGTTGAGCTGCCCGCTGCATCTGTGTGAGTAGAGAATCCAAGCCAGTTTTTGTGTTGAGCATTATAGTCACCAAATACATGATGATATAATTATATGTATATATATATATATATATATATATATATATATATATATATATATGACTCACACACATATATAATGTAATATAATATATATGCACTATATATTAAGGACAAAATAGAAAAATTAAATCAAACAAAATAATTTAAACTGATTATTTACTTAAATTTGTTAAATAAATAATGGGAAAAATCAATATGAAAATAAAATATACAAAAATAGGGACAGGCCGGCTATAATTATTTAAATAAACATAATTAGAGATAATGTGTTGCCTTAGTAAGTGTCCAGAAAAATAGCTAGACAACAATATTGCTGACGAGAGCCTAGCATTGTTTACACTTTAATTGACCCCTTTATTTTAGGTACAAATGTTTTGTGAACGTCTCAACAGTTAAAAACATACACACATGTATGTGCATATATATATATATATATGTATATGTATAAGTATGTGTGCATGTATGTGTGTGTTTGTGTGTGTGTGTGTGCTACAGACAATCAGAAATCTGCACAGGGACGTTCAGTTCAAAAAAGAAAACAAGGCAATTTAATTTTTTTTTGTTTTTCCGAAGTCTTCTCACTCTCTGTTTAAGAGTACCCGTTAAATGAGATTAGATATTGGATTTTCTTTCATTAGATTTTAACCCGACGTATGGATGTTGTAATCGCCTTTAGGACACGCACACACAGGTTACACTATTTTTGCATTTATTTTAAAAACCAGTACTTCGTTAGGCTTCTATTCCAGGAACATTATACACGAAGAGATAAAAGCTAGTACAAACACCTATACACTCGCACTTCACACACACACACCCACACGCACATATATATATATATATATGTGTATATATATATATATATATATATATATATATATATATATATATATATATTATACAAATGCGCGTTTCTGTGTGTGTATATGTTCTGATGTGTGCATGCGTACTCATTTTTACAGCCTTTCTTTGAAGTATGTTGAGTTTGTTTATGAAAGATTCCAATCAGGCAATGGCCTACCATTAAAATTGTATGTAACGCTCATTATAACTAACTAAAAAAAGAATTTTTTGAAACTAAAACAGTCACCCATTTTTGTTGTATTTTAAGTGATATCCGCTGCATTTAAAAATAAATTCCGCAGTTTTCTCATGCTCGCCATCTTCCTGCTTTGATCACCAATGCAGCAACTGCGGTTAAAATTTACGCGATGACTATTTATTACTTTTAAAGTGTTTCGTACGCATGTGCGGAGCAGTTATTGCTTTCTGACATTGAAAACGAATACATTTAATGATTTTGTTCTGCCTTTAACGAGCGTTAATAACCTATGCGCATTGCTCGGTTTGGAGATGTTTTTTTTATTAACTTTGCCGAATTTGGATTGCCGTTT